>NC_056575.1:10438090-10500590 GCF_018340385.1 Cyprinus carpio
CTGTCCCGTCCGACTGTCTGTCTCTGTCCATCCGTTCTGTCTGTCTCGTCCATCTGTCTATCTGTCTGTCTGTCTCTGTCTGTCCATCCGTCCTCCGTTCCATCTGTCTGTCTGTCCGTCCGTCCATCTATCTCTCTGTCTGTCGTCTGTCCTGTCTATCTCTGTCTCTGTCTGTCTGTCTGTCTGTCTGTCTCTGTCCATCCGTCTATCTGTCTGTCTGTCCGTCCGTCCGTCCATCTATCTCTCTGTCTGTCTGTCTGTCTGTCTCTGTCCATCCGTCTATCTATCTGTCTGTCCGTCCGTCCGTCCCTCTCTCTCTCTGTCTGTCTGTCTGACTGTCTGTCGTCTGTCTGTCGTCTGTCTGTCTCTCTCTCTGTCTGTCTGTCTGTCTGTCTGTCTCTGTCCGTCCGTCCGTCCGTCCGTCCTTCCATCCGTCTAATAGATTGCATCC
Organism: Cyprinus carpio; assembly: GCF_018340385.1. Taxonomy (NCBI): domain Eukaryota; kingdom Metazoa; phylum Chordata; class Actinopteri; order Cypriniformes; family Cyprinidae; genus Cyprinus; species Cyprinus carpio. Next base: position 10,438,542 of record NC_056575.1, read on the forward strand.
ATCCATCCATCCATCCGTCTATCCGTCTGTCTATTTTTATATTTTTCTGTCTGTTTGTCTGTCTGTCTTTCACTTTAGACGATCACTCACCCTTTAAGTGTTATTTGCTCTGATTTTGCTAAATAAGGTAGAAAAGTCTCTAATTCACCGGACTATAGAGTAATTCTCGCGCTAGCTGCAGTTTTCTTGACGAAATGCTCGCAATTATTGCTGTCGCAGTGCTTTATGTGTGATAGGGTGACGCCATCAGACAACATTTCCCCTGCTGCGGAAGACGATTCCCTTTTGTCACCTATTTTGTCTAATGGCCTTTTGCACATCATTTGTCGGAGGTAATTGTAGTAATTATTTAGCGAGCTACAGTTGGGGGAGAGAAAAGAACAAAAACCTGAGCCCATTAACTTGCCATAAATATTAAAATAATTTTAAACAGTCATTGGATTGGATGGTATTAGCAGACAGAAAAATAAGCGCTTCACTGTACGATCACTCTTATTGAGCAGGTGAATATGGAGAGGTGCGTATTTCAGGTTTATTTAAGGATTGTACCAATGCTATGATGAGAATGGAGGAAATTATTATAAAATTATGAAGTGTGGCCCTGAAACATTGTGAAAAATAACTTTAAATGTATTTAAATTCCAGGCACTGTTGGTTCAAGTGATCCTATTGTAGATTTTCTCTATATTACTGTTACTTTACATTAATATTACTAACCTTTTTACCTGTAAAAGCTCTCTGAGGGAAATGGCATTATAAATAAATGTAATAACATTAACATCTTAACACATTGTCAGTACATATTCATATTTATTCATATATTCAAATTGGAATGTACATTAGTGACCTTTTAATAGTTATGTAATATTTAATGATTTAACAATTAGCAAACCATATCATAAAGTTTTACTACCATCTGTTTGCTGTGAAGGATGCACGTATATTTATGTAGGTGGTCCATAAACAGTTCAGTCCATTCATATATTGTTATAGTGTTCTTGAAGTACATCATTTTTTTTTCAGCACTTCATCAGCTGCAGGAAATGAGAGAGGACTTGGACGTGGACCCAGAGGAGAACAGCGCGGAGTTCATGGGGATCCTGATCAAAGCTCTGGCCAAACTCAAGAAGATCCCAGAAACCATTAAAGCCATCATGGAGCGTCTGGAGCCTGAGCTCAAGCAGATCCTCAAGAGATCCACCACTCAGATCGCTGACCACGCCTACCAGAGAGGAGAGAACCTGGCACAGGACAACCAGCCCAGGTAAATGCTAATGGAAAGATGGGGCAGTCTGCAATGAGTATCCATAATCACAGTCATACACCAAAATAATTGCTTGCATTTCTTTACAAATGAACGTGAGTCTGAAATTCATGTTTTGTTTTGTCAAGACATGAAAAAACATTTACGACAAGAACTTACGAATCTAAGGAGATTTGTCTTTATGAAAATCATAGTTTCTGCATATTTTAGACCAACTATTCTTTTTATCTCCTGCAATATGCACAGGCATATTTTAGACCAACTATTCTTTTTATCTCCTGCAATATGCACAGCCTTACTGAAGAGTTGCTCAGTTGCTTGAAGCATCCATAGTTTTTACTTTGCAATTCTTTTAAAGTGATATACTTCCTAATGCAGCTACATAATGAAAGGTCAGATTGGATTTTATCAGCTGGCTCTTGAAGATTATTAAAACAAATTTATTCACAAAAACACACACACAAAAATAACCAAAAGGAAAAAAAACATATAAAATAAAATGGGTCATCATTTATTACATCATTCTCAAATGATGTAGGAATAAAAAACTGACAATGACAGTCACATCAGATGCAGTTCTCCCTCTTGCAGTGATTTTGTTTTTTAAGGGAAGCACTTTGGAAGGCATTTTCACTCAAGTGTGATTGGTTTCCGTTGTTTTCCTTCTTTATTGCGCTCTCTCTCACTCTCTCACTTTACCCGATGATGGCTTGCTGGATCAATGCTCTCATTTGTCATATGGCATTCATACCTCCCTCATTTCCAGAAATGGTGTAATCCATAAAAGCGAGTGGCAGCCAGTGTCTGCTTAAGCATCGGCTCTGACAGAGAAAAACAAAAGCAAGGAAATAAAAGACAGATAATGAAAGCTGTTAAAGAAACGCTCTTTACCCAAGGCAAGAATGAACTCTCAGTCACTTATTTTTCCACAGCCATTCTCTGGGATTTAATGTTTGCCCTCCACTCTTTTTTTTTTGGATGTGAGCTTCTAGTGTGCGAAAAAATATCCACTGACTTTTCATTTGGGACTTTTAATGAAATAAACGGGGGCTTTTCTTTGAAAGCAGTGACGATTATGATGGAAACTTTAGTAATATAAGAAAAATTCATTATTAAAAATTCATTACTAATGTTTCATACAGTTCAAACACAATAAACTAAAATAACTAAAATAATTTAAACAATATAAACATGAGACCACTCAAATAACCTGAGTGAATATAAGGTTGTATTTTAACCATAGAGCAATTTCAGTGTTTACTTGTGTCTGTGCTAACGTGAAAGTTGAGGTAGGGCTCCGTTTCTATGGAAACCTCAACAGAAGGTGCTTTACAGTTCACAGTGAAACGTATGTCTTACATATTTTCATAACCAGGCGTGATGTGACAAAGATTGTATTGACAAGCTATTTTTTTTTTTAAGTGAAACAATCTTGAGTCAATCAGAAGTTATTTGTTACATTATACATAGATAGGTGGTATAGGAAATGGACCAATGAGATTTTATAATCATATATAAAATTACAAATTAATTAATAAATAATTAATACAACACACACACCAACCAACAATTCACACAAATACAACAAACAACCAACAAATCCTTTACCACTTGTGTGTAAGTGGATAGTGTGCTTTGGGTTGGCTTTCTGTAGTGTTTGTATGAAAAAGTGTCGTCCTGTGTAATGTGTGTTTACATGAGTCTTAAGTCAAGGGTCATATCCTGTCCTTTGTAAATCAGGTTTAACTTGTGTTATCATGCACCGTCTCTCAGGTGAACATCCATCATCTTCCTGTCGTCCAGCACCCAACAATCTTAATACCCTACATCATGCTGTCACCTCCAACCTCTTCATTTCCCCTTACCAGTGTTTTACTGGGACGAATGAGTAAACTCCACAAAAGTCAGACAGATGTGTGTCCTCCTAGAGGACCCAGAGAGTTTGACAGATGCTGCTAATTGTTGTTGGTGAACAGCTGCCGCTGCTCAACAGGGAGATTGTGTCAGCACCCTGCTGCTGTCATGTTCATTAGTAACAGAGAATGGTCTGCTTTTTGGCTCTGTTTTGGTGATATAGAGGGATTTCTGTCAGCCAGACTGACTGCAATGGTGGCTTTGTCTTGGAAAGCGTCTAGAATAGGAGTTTTCAAACCACAAAGGATAGTTGGGGGTTCTGTAAACAAACAGACAAACAAAAAAGGTTAGAAAATGTGTATTTTAGGGCTGTTAACATGTCAACTCAAAATTTGAATGAACTCTAATTCTAATAATTAATATGATTAATGAAATATTTTAACACATTTGATACCGTTATCATTTCATTGCCCATCTGAAAACTGGTCAGAAATCAAGAAATTGATTGTGATTGTTTTATTCTATTGATAGTCCTAGTGTTTTAATATATCCATTTTTAAGTGCTCTCTCTCTCTCTCACTCTCTCTCTCTCTCTCTCGCCCTCTTCAGGTTGTTGCTGGAACTGCTTGAGCTGTTGTTTGATAAGTTGAATGCCGTGGCCCAGGCTCACAGTGTGGTTCTCAGTCACCTACAGCAGATTATCATCTCTCCCAATGGAGCCCAGGAAGGGATCAAACTCTATGAGCAGGCTGATGTCTATGCCAAGATCCAAACCGTCCTACAGGTCAGTCCCTAAAGAGTCATTCATCAAAGCAGATCCAGGAAACTGGATGATATATTTGGAATCTGAAATTTTGCAGTGAAATATACACAATATGTAAAAGTGGATTTTGCTAGAGGCTATTTTGACCACCTAGCAATACCCTAGCCATCACATAGTAATGTATTAAAAAACAATTGAAAGCACCTTCTTTAACTTATAATTCATAGCAACTCCTTTCAGTCTTTCAGGCTGCTATTCAAGGTTACTTCTACAGGTAACTGTCTAGTTAATTACTTACAAACAGAACGTTATTAGCTAATTCTTGTGACTCTTCTGTTAAGGCGGTAAAAGTTTGGTATCTCATCCCAAGTGTCATGTTTAATTGGAGTGTGTTAATGGGAAAATGTTGACTTTTTAGTGTGTGTTTTGAGGCCGGTGAGATTGCCAGCTGTTCATGTAACCTTTGAGAATCTCTCAAGAGGCCCAACATTCAGTGTCTGTTTGTGTGTTTGAAAAGCACCTGCTGCAGGTTTTTATCTCATGTGATTCATATGTTTGCACTTCTGTTTTGTTGTTTTTGGTTTTTTTTTTTTTTTTTTTTTTTTTTTTTTTTTGGTTTTTGTTTTTTGTTTTTTGTTTTGTTTTGTTTTGTGCTTTTTGTTTTTAGCAATTGCGCAATTCGTTTTCAGAGTTAAACCAGTCTTGTTTGATTCAAGTGGCAATTTAGATTCACTAGATTCCAAAGATCAATGTGACAATCTCACATCATATCTGATTTTCCCTCGTAATTGTAACCATAAATGGAGAATAGTTCTTTTCGCATCTATCTAGAATTATTTTCACAAGCGATTTTAAACAGATGGTAAAACTCAAAGACAGTGTAAAAAATGAGACCTCATAACCTACTCATGTCCATATTATTCTCTGCATTCACTGTTTTTCTTCCCTTAATGTATTCCATCTCTTTACATTCTCTCTGTCTCCCTGATTCTCATTCCGTGTGTGCTCTTTCAAAGCATTGTTTATCAGCTGCATGCTAGAGAGGATCCAGTCATAGAAACAGGCGTCAGGAAAAGGAGAGATGGGAGTGGAGGTGCAACTGGGGAATGAGTAAATGGGTTTGTCATCACTCCATCAAACAGGCTGAAGAGTCAAACTGTGACCTTGTACTTTCCTCCTGTCTTTTTTTAACTCCTCCTTTCAAAGCAGTCTGCAGAGAGTGGTAACGAAAGAACATGCTTGGCCCTGCCAACTGTTGCTAAGGCCCCGCTGAGCTCTTTGCAGACCCTAAGTAGCAAGACGCATCTTTCCGCGAGGTGACTACAGAAGTCAAAATATGTATTTAACTGCAGTGTGATGAAGGGTTTGACTGTGTGCGCATGTACTGCCTCTTTTTTGCCATTTATTAGCACAAGCACCTCACACTCTAGCCAACAAAACTGTAATGCCAACAACAGATTATTGACATAGTTTGACAAAATCAACAGTAAATATGCTGTTCAAAAGTTTGGGGTTGTTAAGATATTTATGCTCACCAATTCTTAATATAAAAAAATCAACATTAAAAATATGCATTTAAAAACACCGAGGTTGTTAAAATTTAAAATAACCATTTGAAATAACTGTTGTTATTACAATTTAAAATAACTGTTTGAAATAACTGTTTTCTATTTTAATTTATTCTTGTGGTTTTGAAATAACTGTTTTCTATTTTAATTTATTCTTGTGGTGGCAAAGCTGAATTTTGAGCAGCAGTCTTCAGTGTCACATGAAACTTCAGAAATCATTCTAATATGCTGATTTGGTTTAGTTGTGCTGCTTAATAATTGTGTGGAAATCGTGTTGACATATAATGGCTTTACTGTCACTTTTGATCAATTTAATGCATTATTACTGAATAATAAAAAAAAGTATTTCTTTAACAATAAATCTTACTGTTCCCCTGACTTTGGAACAGTATGGTGTATTGCATGACCAATGCAGTTTGATTCATAAGGAAGTGTTCTTACAGCTCTGTCATCCTGGCTTTGCTGAAATATCTGGTATTAAGTGTTCAGTGTGCTTCCCTGCTCAAGCGGGCTGGTTGCCAGGGGCTGCGGTGTCTCCTGTGGTCACGGTGTGAGATAATGTAATCTCTTGTTGAGAATCTTCATTAAGGTAGATGAGGTTTTCCTAATCATTTGTGTTTTCTCTCTTTTGATCCCATCTCTTCTTCCCTTCTCCTGACTGCAACAGCATTCACTCAATACAAACCAACAAACAAAACCAAAGAACATACCCCCCCACATCAAATAAAATACTAAATTCAATATTCACTTTTTTTTTTTTTTGTTCTCATACTGTGACACTTGAGTTCTGGTATCAGGTGTGACTTACGTTAACTTCAGTCTCTAGTGTCAATGATGGTCCTGTTCTCATGCACTGATGCACCTGATGTTCTTTTTTGGGGTTACCTTCACGATAACCTCTTGTTCTCTTAGGTGTAAATGAGACCCCTGTACACCCTTGTCTTTCTGTCTTAATATCGTACTTCTGTTCCCAAGTTTTCTCTGTTCCTGTGGGAAACAGGAATCACATTGACCTTTCCATTACACTGAAGACACGAAGGCCATGGACAGATGGACCTGAGAGACATGTTATAATCTTTAGTTCTTTCAGTTCCTGGCTCTTTGAACTGTGGCTCGGACATTTTTGAAGACAGGAGAGCAAAAGTCTGAGAGTTTCAGAATCCATATTGAGCTTGTAAACCAAGAGTTTACTGTTTCTGTCATCCCAGTAAATTTGGTATTAATATAGAATAGATATTTGATTTTAATTTACAATTTTTTTTTTTTTTTTTTTTTGTGAATCTGAATCTGAATTTTTGATTATTAATTATTGCTATGTTTTGATGTTTTCTTAAAGTAAACTTCTTACTCCCAGTAGATATTAGAATTTATATTGAACAGATCTTTGAGTTTGCTTTTTGACATTGATGAGATTTATTTATTTATTTATTTATTTATTTTTATTCAAGATTGATTTTTATTTAAGTGGCTGTTGATTGGATCTTAATTATTAATTATTGGTATATTTATTTTGTAATACCAATTATAATAAAATAATTTATATCATTAATGAAAAATAAATATACCAGTGATAAATAATTAGGATCCAGTCAACATCCACTTAAAAAAATAAAAAAAAAATTAATAGAAAATATATATATAGTCCTGCTCGAATATCCCTCATCAGAGAGCCGTGCAAGGCTTTGTATCCCTTTGTTATGAAGATGATGGCACTCGTTGTAATCTCCATCTTCATGTTGTATTACTGTTCCTCCTCCTAAGTCTCACGGTCTTGAGCCCAGGAATGATGGGTAAGAGGGTGAGGGGAACAAGAGCGTGAATGGGGGAAAAAAGAAAGGAAATTACAAACTTTCCACTTTGACAACTTGTTTAGATTTAGTGGGAGCCACACAGCCTCAGAGTAATTGGATTATACAGTATAAGTGAGGCGTTTCATGCCCTGACAGTTTAGTCTGGCAGCGGAGGGAGAGGCAAAGTGCTTCTGTTTCATGTCGGCGAGATAGACAGACACGTGGCCTCTAAATGAGCTGTTGTGTACCAGTCTAAATGATCTATTGTAATTGGCCACGGCTTGCATATCGCTTGTGGATTTGAAAGATTTCCGCCACAGGGTTAATGATCATAACAGTTCATTTCCATGTTTTAAAATCTAATGTCCCCCCCGCCCCCCAGGCTTTATGGTCGAGATATGCTGGTTGTTTTGAAAAGCGCCACTCTTATGTTCATTAATTTCGACAGTAATTATGCATTCTTTTGTGATGTGCATCTCTGTAATAGCAGCGCCTGTAGTGGACCGTACTGAGGATCGCTGATGAGAATGCTAATGACCCAGTCGTAACAAGATGCTGCTCCAAGCACTGACCTCTCAGTGCGATATGTTATATCTACATTGAACTAGAATATATCAGAAGTGCTGAATACAATGGAGGATGAGGGCTAGAAAATGCTCAGTGAGGCTTTTGAATCCATAGTCTCTACAGTGTGTCACTGATGAGGTCAGCTTGTGTTTTTAAAGAAAGGTTATTGGCTCTCTGGAGGGAAGGGATTATTTTCCCATGTCTTAAACTTGAACAAATGTGTTCTTTTAACGCAGAGGCTCACACTCATTTTTTGTGTTTTACTAAAACACAATAAAAAAATTTTTTGTGAGATTTAAAAATATTTCTCAAAATTTGTCATACATGCACCCAGTTAAAAAAAAAAAAACACTTTAGAAATGGTCATGTTTTGGTGTCAGACTCCTTCTTGGAAACCGTGTAACGAGAGGAAACTGCGTATTCTTCATAATCTCGAAGGGTTGACGAGAGGCAGGAAGCTTTGTTTATTTCCCTCCTTTCTTAAAGCACTCTGCAAACGTCTATCATCAGAGAGCAGGTGCTCACCTGCACATCCTTCAACACTGTTTTTCTTCTTTAATTAGCTTGATTTGCGGCTAATAGAGGGGATGAGTGCTGCTTTTCACTGTTGATTAAATTAAGAATGTGTCCTCAAAAACAAGGGGCTGGGTTTCAGATCAACTCTTGGTTTTCCATACACATCGAAAGACGTCGCTAAACTTTGTGATGGTTTTGAGCCGGAAGGAAACAGAATTGTTGTGGGATACGCATTCGTGCACATCACAAATCCAGCCAGTGTGCTCTGTGTTTATTATCTGGTGTGAAAAGCCATTTGCTGTTTCTCACAGGAACATGTTTCCCAAGACCATTTTCAAGCTGGTCTTTTCTTGGAAGAGGCCATGAATATTGATTTTTCCCTTCTGTTAAAACAACCTAGTCTTTAAGCCCCCAATAAAGAAGAGGGCCTGTGAAATGAACGTCCGGAAATGGAAGAGTTCAGAATGTGTCCATTACGTTACTTCTGCTCAAAGTGCTGATTTTATTTTGTATTTGTCCTCCCTTTTTTCTCAGAAAAAGTCATTTGGAGATCATTTTTCCTGAGAAAAGTCATTGACAATCTTTTGTTTACTACGAATTTACCAAATATTTTCAGAACCTTCTAGTCATTTTGACCCATCACCCTTAGTGTATGTTTGCAGAGGTTTTTCTCCATGAAGACACAGATTGGTGTTTAAATTAGCTACCCTCTCAACATGACACTGGCTATAAGACTTCACAGTGATGTTAAACAGGTCTTTTGTTATTTTGTGTCCATCCATGGGCGGCATAAATCGTAAGTGGGCCGCTCTTTGTCTCTGTTTGCTGCGGCGTTTTTAAAAGCTCCTGCTGGAGATCATCAGTTTGTTCTGCATGTTTTATTGCCAGACTCATTCGAGGGTTCGTTGTGTTGTTGGCTGAGCTGCCTCTGTTGTTTCCACCTACTTGTTTGGTGTTTTAAAATGGACACAGCACTGCTGCTGCCCACGCTTCATCTCTGTTGTTACGAAAAACGAAGGCTGTTCTAATAAGCCGCATTATAATGGGGACGAAGGCACTTCTGATGAGGCATGAGGCGTTTTAGTGAAAGTGACCTTGCTGGCTGTGGTGGTGGTATAATGAGTTCTGTCTTCAAGTTTTCCTGCCTTCATCTTCCTGTATTTTTTTCTTTTGAACATCTTGCAAAAAATATTTTCATGCACTTACAGTACACACAAACCATGAAGGATAAATTCATGCTAAAGCATAATAAAACTAGGGATGCACCGGTTGACCGGCCATAAATCGGAACCGGCCGGTTTTTGGGTTTTGTTAATAACCAAATAACGCGATCGGCATCGGCCGGTTTTTGTGTATTTTTGGCCGATTTTCCGGAAAAACTCCGCTCTGCGTGCACAGAGTTGATCATTCGCTCTTCAACGAAATCTGTGCGCAGGACAAGCCGTTCGGCACTGAAAGAGCATGTGAGGCACAGATAGCAGGGTAAGCGAAAGCCGCTGGTATACTAATTTATTAGCATACTTTTATCAAAGACCTTATTTATGACCAAATTTAAAAAACTAAAACAAATACTGAATGCTGATTAAGAAACACTCTCTTCTGAATGTGTGTTGATTGTGGTGTTGCCTTTAAGAATCAGATGGTTACAGTTAATCTTTTCATTTAAAGGCCGGTTCTATGTAGTTCAACCCAATTCAAAAAAAAAGATAAATGGTCTGTACATCTCTGTTGTGACTGAATGTAGGTTACTTACTAAAAGTTACTGCCGTTAATTTCAGGATTAGCCAAAAGCCAGTTTGGCCTATTAAATACCAAATAAACATTTGTTTATGTATATTCCTTCCTCTTCTTGTTTTGTTGCTTAATTACAAAGAAATCGGTATCGAATCGGCCAGTTTGCTTGTAAAAAATCGGTTATCGGAATGTATGCTTGTAAAAAAATCGGTATCGGAATCGGCAGTTTGCTTGTAAAAAAGATAGAAGGAATCGGATTTTGCTGAAAAAATCGAATCGGAATCGGAATCGGCCATGTACGGATAAAAAAAACCACACCACCACTAACAAAAAAAATTAAAAAAAATTACCAAAAAATTATTGAGGATACGGATAAAAAACGGATCACAACTTTGAAAAAAATTGTTATTAAATTAAAAAAAATAAAATAATAGCAGCATCCACTGAAAAAAAGATTTGAAAAATAAAAAACTTTCACTAAAAAATAAAAAAAATTAATTAAAAAAAAAAAAATAAAATAATTAAAACAATTAATTTCAGATGTATTTTTTAAATTAACTCCTATGTTCACCTTTGACATTATTGTCATATTGCGATGGAAGAAAACTATTTTCATGATTTTCATCTTTTGAACATTGCTGTGGTTATTGTAGGATTTGTTTTGAAGTACAGTTATTTATAATAATAATAATAATAATAATAATAATAATAATAATAATAATAATAATACCACTAATTCAACTACTAATAATAGTATTATTATTATTATTTTTATTATTATTATTATTATTATTTTTATTGAACAATAGCTATACCTTTAAACAAACAAAAAAAGGACTTGATTTTTGTTTATTGTTTCTGAAATATCTTATTTCTGGACTTTGACATTTAAGTTTTATTTTATTTATTTTTTTAATATCTTCTTATTTCTTTGACCTTATCTTTTTATTCTTTTAATTGTATACATTTGTATTTTTTATGCCAGTGCCAAAGACAAATTTCTGCTCTATGGCACATTGAATGGATAATAAAGCATTAAGTAAATAAAGTAAGCTCCGTATGAAGGGGACTTGAAAATGCACTGCATTGTACTGAAGGTATTCTGTTATTTCCTTTGCGGTGATGGATTTGCTGACTTATCACTTCCTAATCTCTCTTGTACATCTCTCTCCATCTGTCCCCTTCCTGTGTTTGCTGTTTTCATCATGAAATCTCTCTCTCTCTCTTTCTTTCTCCCACCATCCATTCATCCTCCATGGCTGATTGCCTTAAAAGTTCTGTGTTCCCTTCTCCGAGGTCACTGAAGTGGGTCCAAACTCCTTCATCAGGCAAACGTTGGCATTTAATTAAGTTGAGGGTCTACATGTGAGACCCGCTCCATCACTGGATCACTGGATCACTGGATCAGATGGGCATTAGTAATTAATAATCTGACAGGAATGTAACGGGCTGGCCGGATTGGACTTGCCCGTGGGTTGAGGAATGGCTGTTGATGAGGCTTCCCCTCATTCTCTATCTCTGTTTAATTATGCTTTTATCAGTCAGATGTAGTTCCAGCTGTCCTTTCCTAATTCCATCTTCACTTTGGACTGTTTTGCAGCTGGGATTTAGAAATAGACCAAGCAAATTGCTTCACTAAATTACGGATCCATTGGAAAATGGCTTGCTAATTTGTGGGAAAGTTTACTTGAACTTCTTTTTCAGTCCTCTCGCAGCAGTTTGAACCTCCCTTAATGGTTATGGATAGTGTTGAATGGGATATTCATGAACTCAGATGTGCAGTTTTAATCAGAGTTAATGGGATTTTGCTGGCGGACATGGCAGGCGTTCGAAGTTACACAGACAGCCAGGAAAGATGGGCCAGAGACAGACCTAGAAACAGATGCAGTTAAGTCATTCTAGACTAGAGGTACACATAACCTAGCTACATATTTTAGAAAATGTGTTTTAGAGCTTTCAGAGTTAATGTTATGAACAATATTTTGTGTGTAAATCTCTATACAAACAAATCTGAACTGAGTTGAAAAAGTGTTTCTTCAGGTTTATACACTACAGTTCAAAAGTTCGGGTTCAGCATGATTTTTTTTTTTCTTTTAAGAAATTATTATTAATTAATAGAAAGTATTTTTTATTCAACAAGGATGCATTAAACTGATCAGAAGTGGCAGTAAAGACTTTTACATGTTACAAATAAATGCAGTTCTGTTCATCAAAGAATAATGAAAAAAAAATGAATTGAAACTGAACTTTTGAAAATGAATGAATCACAGTTCCACAAAAATATTAACTGTTTTCAACACTGATGATAACGAGAAATTTCTTCATCACCAAAAAATCACAACATAATAATTACTTACGACATAACATGACACATCTAAAATATTAATATCTATATATTTAAAATAAATATATTAAAATAGAAATAAGTTAATTTAAATAGTAGTTATATTTCACACACATATTAAATTTTTTTCAGTATTTTTCTGTTTTAATTAAATAAATCCAGCTTTAGGGAACTAAGAGACTTCTTTCAAAAACAACCCCAAACTTTTGAATGTTAGTGTATATTTATATCATTAATCTAATAGTGGGGAGAAAACCGCATGCTGTCAAGGTAATACAGAGTAATAAATATTAAATTTTCTTACACTATAAATGATTCTGTATATGCATTAAAATATACAGCTGCCTTAATATTTAAAAAAGGAGTCTTTTCACAAGTGAATCATCACATTTGGGTATCCTTGGCATCAGAAAGTTTGAAAAATCCTTGGATTAATCGACCATCCCATCTCTTTTCTAAACCGGTTTACTTGTGTTTGCAAAGTGAAGTGCCAGCAAGTGCACTAATAAACTGTCCACCACTAGCTGTTTAGCACATCTAGTAGAACAGCTACTTAAAGTGTCTAAAAGTGAAATGAATTTGGATGTTTACTGTAAGGGTAATGTATGACTGAATAAACATTAAAAATTGCTCTTATGCTCTCTCAGATGCTGCTGATGGACTACCTGGATGTCAAAAATACCCGTAGCGCTGCAGAGCCTTCTGTCCAGCTGTCCTACGCCAGCACCGGCGGAGACTTCGGAGCGTTCTTCGCCAAGAAGAAACCTGTCCGACCTAAACAGTCTTTATTCAAGTAAGTTTTATCAAGACAAGCACCACACGCATAGACTGGGTTAAGTGCCACATGATGGGAAACCATTTTTACTTGCTCTTGGGTTTACAATTCACATTAGATTTCAGGTTAACTCCCTTGACTTGCTTTCCTACGTAACCTTTGACAACATTTTTTTTTGCAGGTTTGAGTCTTCTTCTCATGCCATTAGCATGAGTGCGTACCTGCGGGAGCAGCGGCGAGAACTCTACAGCAAAAGCGGGGAGTTGCAAGGTGAGCAAGGGGAAGGGGGAAGCTGAATGAAGGGGCAGAGAGTACAGCAGGGGACGGCAGGTGCAGTGTGAATAGGATGATGATGGAGAGGAGGCCCTGAAGTCATCAGGTTGAAGAGTCGCTTAGCTATGTATCGTTCACCTGTTAGAGCTGCTTCTTTTGTTCAGCGTCTTTGTGCTACACACACCGTGCTGGATTGAGACAGACATGCCAGAGAGCATCTCTTTCTCTCCCCTCTTCTCTCACTCTTCAAAATGACCTTGCAGTTTCAATCAGCGGTGCTTGACAGTTGTGTGTCCCGTCTTGTTTTTCTTTTCCCTTTTTTTCTTCAAGCAATCCCTGTGAGACACACACTCTGAAATGATTGAGAAGGAGCACAAGGTGTTAAGAAAAGAGAAGTGAAGGACTCATAGAGGGAGAGAGGTGGGAGGCAGATGCTTCTCACACCATTCAGAAGTAGAAACTGTTTTTTTTTTTTTTTTTTGGCAAAAAAGTTTCATGCTCCTTCATTTCAAGCTTCAAGTTTAAAAAATGGAAATAAATCACAAGAAATTCGCTCTGCTTTTCTTCTTCTATAAGCTTTTGTGTCTCTGTTTTTAAAGGAATAGTTCACAAAAATATATACACTTATTTATTTTACATTTTATTTATTTCTCTGTGTCTTTTCTTTCTTTTATTTATTTATTTATACACATTTTATTTCTTATTTCTTAGTATGCTGTTTGCATATACTGTATATCAGGGGCAATTTCCTCCGTGGTGGCAAGGGAGGCAGTGAAAAACTCAATGAGAAAAAAATTTGTAGTACTAAAATAAAACAGCGCCAATATTGGAAAAGATAACATTAAAAAGGTTTAAATCATATATATTTAAAAGGATTTAAATCATATTTATATATATATATATATATATATATATATCTATATATATATATATATAAATTATATATATATATATATATATATATATATATAATGAATGAAGAATGTGGCAGGTTTGATACAACATGAGGGTGAGTAAATATTGATTTTATAATAGATTTTAAAATTATATATTTTTTTTAATAGTAATTTTTCTAATAGTAAACTATCCCTTTAAAGGTGTTGCTTAGGTATTCAGTATTCCTGGTGTGTGTCAGCTTTGCAAGTGTACCAACTGAAGTTTTCTCTTCGTCAAGCTGTTTAAGTACGATTTCAGTTGATAGCGAACCGCCAATCACCGCCGAATCATCAGTCTCAGAAAAAGAGCAAGATGAATGTGACGATTAACATTACATAAGGAAGTAAATAAACTGATTAACATTACGATTTCAGTAAGCGAACGCCAATCACCGCAGAATCGTCAGTCTCACAAAAAAGATTCAAATGCTTTAGAATTCTAAGACTCTCATGGTGTTCCTTCAAATGCTTTAGAAGTGAAAAAAAGAGAATATTTGATTCGTTGAGCACCACCAAATAGGAGATGAGATTTCCACTGTTCAATTGTGCCGTCACAATACAGGCACAGTGTCTTTAGCCTGAAAGGACGAGAGGAGATTGAAGGGATGAAATAATTTAACAGACGGAATAAGTCAACTTGGTAGAGGGAGGGAGGAGAGAGTTGAAAGTCATTGTTTCATTATGTGGGCAGAGGGGCCATTCATGGGTTTCTTAAGGAATAAATTAGAAAAATGACAATAATATGTATTGAAGCCGACACAGGAATGTTCCGTATTTTAATTAAGTTTGCAACCACACAGACATTCGGGAATAAAGCATTAGGGCTGGTAGATGGTCTGACCTGACTGAACGGTTGTAAAAAATATTTAAAAGTCATTAAATAATCCATAAATAAGCAGATCCTGCAGTTAGTATAATGACCTCTCAGAACAACCTTCACTGCCTTTTAATATATTTTAGCATGTCACATATACACAGGCATTTCATATAATATCATATTTTTGACGCAGTCCAGTCACTGTGCAAGGCTAAACGGTAAAGATGTTTAAACATCTGTACCTTTGCAGTGCCATTTTTGCCAATATTGTCTCAAGTTCATGATCTATTAGCAACTCACTACACCGCTTTCCAGTAACATAGAATGGTAAAATTCCTCAATGTGCTGTAAATAAAACAGTACTTCACCAGTCTTGGAGCAAAACGGCTTTGTCAGAGTTGCATGAGACTGCAATTACGTGCGAGTGCGATGTCATGTGGAACGTCTCTCAGTGAGTGTGTGTGTGTGTTTGTCGTTTTAAAACCGCGTTCAGAACCTCTGTAGCTTAATTACAGCTTTCTCTCCTCCAGCACGACTCCTACAGATCAATTAATCCTCAGCTTCCTTCTGAAGAGTTCATTATTGCTTCAGTGCTCTCCTCTTTCATTCTCTCTGGGCTTTTGCATATTTCTCAGACAGGTATAGTAGAGAATAAGTGGGTAAAGTTGGGGGGTATGGAATTGGACATGTTGCAGACTGAATTTGAACTTGCCGCACTCATATGTGCACCAAGGCTCATATGAAAAGTTTCACCACCTACTCTCTATTTTTTAGGGTTTTGCATATTTTTTTGATTAATATAGTGGACAGTGAGAGGAAAACAAAAGGTAAAGTGAAAGATGAATGGGTTCAAAGCATGTTGTAGGCTAAACTTGATCTTGCAGCACTTGAACACTTATTCTCTTTCTGCTTCTACTCTCCATTTTTCATGCTTTTCCATAATATTTTAGTTGGGTATAGTGGAGAATGAGTGGAAAATTATAGGAAAAGTCAGCAGAAATGGGATTGTAGCATGTTGCAGACTGAACTCGAACCTGCTGCACTTTTATATGAACCATGTCTCATACAACCTTGCACAATCTCTCAATTTTTGGGGGCTTTTGCAAATTTTTGTTGTTGTTTGTTTTTATGTGATTGGAGCATGTTGCAGGCTTAACTTGAACTTGCATTTCATGCATCAAGGCCCAAATGACCTCTTTCACTCCATACTCTTTGTGCAGAAAAGTACAATAAAAAACTGACCACGATTGTTTTGTTTTTTTAAAACATGTTTCTGGCTAAACTTGAACTTGCAGCACTTAGGTTTTTTAGACATAAGTTTTAGACAGGTATAGTGGACATTATAGTGAGTGGAAAATTATTTAAAAAAAATGAGCAAGAATGGGATTTGAGCATGTTGCAGATTTAACTCAAACTTTACTTTCTTGTATGTGCACCAAGGCTCAAAGTCTTTCTCCCCCCACTTTCTTCATTTTCCTGGCTTTTGCATGACTTTGTAGACAGTTATAGTGGAGAATAAGAGGATAATGCAACCTTATAATGGAATCAGAGCATGTTGCAAGCAGAATTCAAACTTGCATTTCCCATATGAGCGCCAAGGTTCGGTATGCACCCCCACAAAGTATCCGGACACCTAAACCACACCTAAAAATCTATGATTGAGAATTATTAGATATTGTTTTCTGTTTTATATATGATGGATCCAGTAGTAATAATGCAGTATGTCCTATATATATTCCTATGTATGTCCTTTGGCACATTCCTTGCATGTCTCTTCAGTCCCACAAACCTGCAAACTGAAAGAAGCAGAGATACAAGAATAAAGAAACAGAAAAGCTCATTGTGTGTTGGGCAGGGATTATCACAAAGCAGGGAGATTCTTCTTTTTCTCCAAAACATATACAAATTGAGTTTTTCTCCTCTACTGTAGGCTTACAGCGAGAGGATAAAGGGAAGGTCTTGTTTATGCATGACGCTGGTGTTCCTCAGAGAGAGAGAGAGAGAGAGTGAGAGAGGTGGATCACGGTGAGTGGCGGGGCTGTGGGTGGAGGAGAGCTGTTGTCTGTCGCTCTTATTTGTGAAGCACAATAGGGGTAGGAGAGGTGCAAATGGAAAAATCCCTCACCAGTGGAGTGAGGAGGTGAATATGGGGGTGTGTGTGTGAAAGTGTGTGTGTGTTTGTGTGAGTGAGTGAGCTCCGTCAGATTTCTCTACACTAACGAAAGTTGTTGTGTTTGTGGATGGTGTCAGAGTCTGTTTTTAGTAGAGTTTCCATCAAAAACTTTACAGGCACTTCCAGATAACTGGCTCTCTGTCA
The DNA here is from genome assembly GCF_018340385.1 of Cyprinus carpio. NCBI lineage: Eukaryota > Metazoa > Chordata > Actinopteri > Cypriniformes > Cyprinidae > Cyprinus > Cyprinus carpio. Next base: position 10,456,059 of record NC_056575.1, read on the forward strand.
CAAAAACAGCTGTTTCTATGAGACCTTTTAAACTTTTACAAGTCAGACTGCTGATTTAAGTTTCACACATCCTAACAGAGACACAATTCTGGATCAGCACTGGTACAAATAGGTGTTTCATAAAAATCTCTGCGCCTTGCAGAAACATTTTCTGAGTTGTTCAAATATGTCTAAGGTTAGCAAATCTTTTATCAATGTAGGATTTCATTTCTAATTGCATCTTTTCAATGAGTTCAAGAGTAACAAGGTTCTTTTTCGTTAATTCCATCAATAGTTGACTTGAGTTGACTTTGTAGATCCTGATATGCTGTTTTCAAACTCAAACCTGAAAAGAAATTTAACCATAAAATTCATATATCTAAATATAAAACATATAAAGCAATGAAAACTATAAATATATCTTTCCCACCTTAAAGAACAAAAAAAATTAACTTACATAAAAAAAATAACAAAAAATTCTCAATTTACTCATCCCCATGTCATCTACGATGTTCATGTCTTTCTTTCTTCAGTCGCAAAGAAATTAAGGTTTTTGAGGAAAACATTCCAGGATTTTTCTCTATATAGTAGACTTCAATGGGAACCAAGGGGTTGAAGGTCCAAATTTGTGAATTTGCGGATGTGCATCGCAGAGCTAGTGCAAGATGTGCATTTGTGATTAAAAAGTATATAAATGTTTATTTTTTTAAGAAAATGGCCGATCGTTTCGCTAGATAAGACCCTTATTCCTCAGCTCAATTTGCAAAGAACCAATATTTTGGCATCCAGTTTTTGTGCTTTTCTGTCATACAGTATGACTTCTCATATAGCTCATAATAAACATAAATGCTCTGTGACTATTGCGATGAAGGATTGTTGTAATACTGAATGTGACACGCAGATGCAAGGGACAGATGCTTTAACATTTGTAAGATAAACAGCTAAATAAATGAAATAAATAATGATAATCGCTCTAGTTATTATCACTCGTGTGCCAATGGTGGCACGTGTGTGCATTTACCCTATCTGAGTGCCAAATGATGATTTCAGACCAGACATAGCCTATTTGTTAAGCGACAATGACAGAAAATTCTAAGCGAAGAGGAAAATTGGATGTGAGTATTTAATAGGTCAAATGATTTAAAAGTACCCCAATTCAAACAAAAATGTAAGTGTTTTTGCAGTACTTTTTTTGCTGTTTTGCTTGCATCATGATCTGATCTCTGCCAGATATTGGTGGCCTTGAGCTTTCTGATTCTGTCTTTTGTTCTTTCTTTGTTTCATTCATTCTTTCGTGCTCTTTCTCTTTCCTCTTGACCTTTTATTTTTGTAGAAGTTGATTAGCCCCATATCCTCTGTATTCAGCATTGGCATTTCTTAGCATCTGTTTTAGAGCACCAAAGACAGTATGCAATCAGGCATTCCTACTGAGAGCCGCCGAGCGAGAGTGAAAAGATTAGAGAGACAGACAGACGCCACAGGGAGCATTGTTAGGTGTGATTGTTGAAGAGGGACTTCACTGTTTGACACACAATCAAAGCATGTTTGATGGACACTGACAAGAGGCATATGAAGGACAAGAAAAGGTCATAAGTTTTTCAAAATACAAAATCTAGATGAAACATACCTGAAAATACTTCAAAAGACAATGAGATTGATTGTTGTGATGGTTTTTGTTTATTTAGACATGCTTAAATGGATATTTCACCCAGTTTTACTCACTTTTCTTTCTTGGAACCCAAAATGAGAAGTTCTGAAGAATGGTAATGCTGCTCTTTTCTATGCAATGGTAGTGGATGGGGACCAGGGCTGGCAAGTTCCATAACAGTAAAAAAGCTCCATAAAGTATCATAAAAGTAGTTCATACAAATTGTAAGCTATATTCCAACTCCTTTTCAGCCATTTAATAGCTTTATGTGAAGAACATTATTCACTGATAATCATTTACGTTCATTATATAGAAAGGAGCAGCTTGGAAATTTTGTGTTTAATGGAGGAAACAAAGTCAGTCAAGATTCAAAAGACATGAGAATGCATACATTGTCATTTTTTATTTTTTGGCAGAGCTGTTCCTTTAAGAAAACTCTCTGAACATCACAAGGAGAAATAAGCAGCATTAGCTTGAGGAAATGGCATTGTTACTGTATGTGACAGACTGTTAGCATTGTGCCTGATCTTCTGTGTTGTGTGTGTGTGTATGCTGAGCCTGATGATCTGTGTGCTAAATGAGGCCTAATGGAACCCAAAGATTCAGAAGATATACATAACACTCCAGACGCCGCATGAGAGCGAAGCTCTTTAAATGGCTCTTTAAGCGAGATGGCTTTATGTGCCTGTGTGTGTCAGAGAATTGATAAAATATCATCTGTCGTGTATATGTTTCTGTGGCCACAACCTTGATCATTTCTTAAACAGCTGATTTATCTTAATGACTAGATAACCATGGCTGGAGTCTTTATAGCCACAGATGCTGAAACATCACGGATCTACCTGCATCTGAGGAAGAGAGACTGTGAAACAAGCGATAGAGAAATGAGCAATTAAATTACTCCATAATGCTGTTGCAGTTTTCCTTTTGTTCTTTCATTTGATTTATTCCCTTGGCTCCTCATCCGGCACTCCAAATTGAATCCAAACAAATAAGATCGGCAGCTTATGCCGGACCACCAGCTGTGGAGCGTTAGCAGAACACTCCAATACACACATCATGCCAGTGAGTGTTCAGTGCTAGTGTGTGTGCTAGAGCACTGTTTGAGCCTTTATGATGTCCTCAACTTATCTTGCTCTGTAGTTGGAGAGCTTGTTTCTCCATCCATCCATCCATCCATCCATCCATCCATCCATCCATCCATCATCCATCCATCCATCCATCCATCCATCCATCGTCCATCCATCCATCCATCCATCCATCCATCCATCCATCCATCCATCCATCCATCCATCCATCCATCCATCTGATGTCTCTGTCCATCCATCCATCCATCCATCCATCCATCCATCCATCCATCCATCCATCCATCGCCCTTCAAGATGTTTTCATATTAAGGATACATATATAAGTTATAAGGTAATATTGCAGTCGATTTTAGCCAAAATCTCACTGGGATCATATCATCCAATCTGTCAAGCAGAACTCATAATGTACTGAAAAAAACCCACCCATCTTTAGATACACGGGCAGTTTTGTTATGCTTCTGCTGGCTTTGAGTCACAGATCATAAAGTCAAATACTGAAATTCACTCTCAACCATGTCCCGTCACATTCACAGAGCGGAGCAGCAGTCAGCTGGTGTGCGGTCTAGTCGGATGCTTCATGTTCAATCTGTTTCCCAGTAATTTTATAGCAGAAGCTGATTAGGGTTGAAACAGCATTACGGCCAGTGATTGTGTTGTTTTTTCTTGGGGTGTGGGGGCGGCTGTGATGAGTGGAGTTCTGAGGTGGATCTCATCACGGACACATTATTGAATTACTGCAGTGGTGAGATGAGATTGGCCTGTGATTGGCTGAAATGGACTTGGAGGGTAATAACATATCAGTGGTGCTGTGGGTATTGGGGAGACAGTTTCTTGCTGTTGCTTTTCTGCTTTATGAAGTCAAACTTTTATGAGTCGATTTTATGAGACAGGAAGTAAGTAAATATTACTTTTTAAATATTTGGGTTGTAAAAAATGTGCTGTTTGAAGAATTTGAAGTTGAATGGTGAATAACAAGGTAAACTTTTTATTTGCATTTCTGAAGTTCTCTGGTTTGTCTTAAGAGGAGATTGTAGCTGTTATCATACGGAGCGAAGGCCAGACACATAATTACAGTCTTTGTCTGAGTGAGTGTGTTTGTCTGTGTTTCACAACCTGTGCTAATTTTAATCAAGGAGTCCGTCATCACCGTGGCTGTCACAGGCTTGTTTACCTTTCATTTGGGAACTGCGTGATTGAAGGAGAAGTGGTGGGTGGTGGGGGGGAAGAGAAGGAGAGAGGTGGAGAGGGAAAAAGGTGAAGGAGAGGACAGAGAACAAAGGTGGTGATGATGATAATGATGATGATGTCTGGATGAGTGGAACAGCCTTTTAAACACAATCACAATCACTTGGCTCTCTGATTCTAAATCAGTGGAGCTTGAGAGGGCAGCAGAGGCCCGTCTCAACTCTCATGTTCCTGTCCTCCAGTTACAATGAGACTCAACAGAGGTGGCCAATGGGGGAAAGAGATATATACAGAGAGAGCAATGGACAGACAACACAACCAGAAATGGCAAACCCCGGTGTTGGGTTATTTGCTGCATATTTCACACTGTTCACGCTTTATCCTGGGTTAATAATTATCTAGTTCAGGTTTTGAGGTTTAACACAGTTTTTTTTTTTTTTTTTTTTTATGTTTATGAGGTTAATTGATTATCTGATTTTACAAACCATTTTAATAATTGCCTGTCTATCTGCAGAAATGTCACCACCATGTAAATCTGCTATGGTTGTATCAAAAAACAAAAAAAAAAAAAAGCAAAAAACAAAACAAAGGTTACACTTTATTTTAAGGTGTCCTTGTTACAGTGTAATTATACATTTAATTAATGAGTAATATTAATTAATTACATGTACTTACTATATGGTTAGGGTTAGGATTTGGGTTTGGCTTAGGGTTACTTGCTTGTAATTATGCATAATTAATTGTTATTACAATAATAACATGTGTAACAAGGACACCTTAAAATAAAGTGTTACTGACATTAATTTAGCAGTGATGCATTAAATTAATCAAGAGTAACATTAAACACATTAAAAAAATTAAAATGCTGTTTTGAACTTTCTATTAATTGATGAATACTGAAAATAAGGTATGTTTTGTGTTTCCACAAAAATATTGAGCATCACAACTGTTATTATATTAGAATGTTTTTTGAAGGATCATGTGACCCTTCAGACTGGAGTAATGACTACTGAAAATTCAGCTTTACCATTAATAAATTACATTTTAAAATACATATAATAAATAGAAATCAGTTGTTTTAAATTGTAATAATATTTCGCAATCTTACTGTTTTACTGTATTTTTGATCATATAATGCATCCTACTAGAGTATATGTGGCTTCTTTCAAAAACATAAAACATCTGGTGGACTTTAAGCTTATGAATGGTAGTTTATCTCTTCTTCACTAAAATTAATATATTTGGTATTACTTTTCAACATTTTTGATAACTTTCTCCCCTAAAACACTGAAACTATACAACATGTGAATGTTTCTTAAATTAGTGTAATTAATAAGTATTGTTTAATCAGTTATTGGTCATCAGTTGCTAAACAATTCGCTGTTACATCCTAACATTGCATTGCAAAACACATTAATAAATTGGATTTGGTTGGTGCCAGAGTTGTTTCAAGGAGTGTGAAAAAGCTGAATTTATAGATCAGTTCAGTTGAAAGCAAAGATGTAACGAATATTTAGAACTGGCTGGATTAATTGTAAAAATGTAAAGAAAAAATATCTAATTTTCATATAATTCAGGCTGAATTCTAACCTGCATCTGCTGGATGTGTGCAACATCTTAACTTGTCTTAAGCACATGGACCAACCACTAGGCCATGAATCTGACAAAAAAATCATGTTGTTTTGCTCTAAGTGCAATGATTCAGAGCTTGTTAAAAATTTATGTATAAAAGCATCTTATCCGAAGCGAGGGGAATTACCCACCATGACACAATTAATAATTTATCCAGCTCTGTTTTCACAATTATGTATTCATACATTCATTTGTTTAATTGTCATCTCGGTGCCTTGTCAACACACTGAGCTAGTGGTCTCAGCTCTATCCTGGCCGGAAATATTGGAATATTGTCCCCTCAAATGAGTTTTAATAATAGAGGAGCCTCATCAGAAGCCAATCAGACATGAAGACATGGCAGAGGAATTATAACCAGGCCGACTGGGAAGTCATGAATTATTGAAAATTGGCCTGTTCTTTTTCAAGTTGGTGGTTTCTGCCTGACAGCGCTGATTGGCAACACATGCACACACCTGTCGATCTTCATTCTGTTTTGTAAGGAGAAACCTGGCAGCTGGTATGGTCTGTCTGAGGCAGCTCAACTGATAACTAACTAACCCATGGAGATCAACCCAGAGCAGTGTACAAACAGAGAACGGGCTGTGCCTTGTGTTTATGTGTATTTTCAAGTATGTGTTTATGTTGTTGAATGGACTTGCGCGATAAAAAAAGTATTTGGACACTTGAGCCAAACTTAAGTGAATGAGTGTCATTGCATTATTTAACAAAATATCAAAGCACTTTGCTATTATTTTAAAGGAAGATAGCACAAGCACACTTCTCAAGAAATGCATTAGGTTTTGTTATTATTGTTATTATGATTAATTATTATTAAATTTTTAAACATCAAGATTAAATAATAATAATAATAAATGTATTTTTTTGTTGTTGTTATAATAATAAAATACTAAGTTTGACAATAAAGGTACAAATCCAACAACATTAATCCAATAGTAATCAAACAGTGCATCTATTAAAAAAAATAGTAATAATAATAATAAAATATATTATTATTATTGCTGTTGTTGTTGTTGTTATTGTTGTAATAATAAAATACGAAGTTTGACAATAAACTTTCCAAATCCAAAAACACCAATCTAATAGTAATCAAACAGTGCATCGTTTAATAATAATAATAATAATAATAATAATAATAAATTCTAAAACAAATAAGTATTGTAAAACTATATATGCACTGTTCAAAATAATAATAATCTTAATTATTATTGTTGTTATTATTAGTTTAAACAATAGATACACTATACACAATATGCAAAAAAAATACAATTATGTAAAACTAATTATTTTAAAACAATATATGCACTGTTCAAAATTGATAACATAAAAATGGTATTTAACAACTATAAAAGTTCTTGTTGTTGTTATTATTATTACATTGTTTTATCTTAAAAAAATATATATACACTGTTTCAATTTGGTTTGAACTTGGGAAACTCTGAATACCTACATTCACAATAAAAATTACTTTGGTACTTGTAAGCAACTGAAAAACTGGCTAATAAAAACTAAGGAACTGGATTGTAGCTTAATTCATCTGCCGATGCCATTTGATTTGATATTTTGTGTATAATGCAGTGATATTCATACATGCCTCAATTTGACTAAAGAGTTCAAATACTTTGGAGCCACTGCATATTTGTCTTTGAATGTTTTCATGAGAGTATGAGTATTATATCAGTGTTGCACGTTAACTGAACTGCCACGGTATGTCATACTGCAGTGGGATTGATTTTGCTGTTGTCTACAGCGGACATACATAGCAGCTGGATCAGAGTCGATAGTTTGGTTTAAACAACCAGTGTGCCTCTAATGTTGACATTCACTGTAAATGAGTGATCACTAATCTGTTGCTGGTGTTTCTGTCACACACACACACTCTACAGCAGGTTTTTCAGCCTGATTGCATGACCTCTCACATTGACATGCATTTATTTCTTTCACATACACACACACACACACACACACACACACACACACACACACACACACACACACACACACACACACACACACACGCACGGATTGAGCCACTGGGACGGCTGGTGTCAGCAAAGACACTACATGTTTCTCGGCTGTGGATTTGGGCAGGAGAACATCTCAGATCAAACTATTTCTAATCAAACCCATGAAAGTGTAGCTAATGCAATTTCACTAAGTCACTGGCTGGCTTGATTACATGGGGGCTGACATGAGTGGGAGGTGTGTGTGCATGCGCAGTCACATACTTTTCACTCATCAAGACTGACTTACACAATATGTGCACTTTCTTGTAAGTCGCTTTGGTTAGAAAGCATCTGCCAAGAATAGAAATGTAAATTTGATGTGAAGGCACATACGCACCCTCATTTCAATCCTAGATTAGCAGCATTCACAAGGGGCCAGGCTATAACACCTCTAATACGCACTTGCACGATCTTATGCACACACAGATTATCAAAGGAAACAAACTTCAGCATAATAATAAATCGCCAACAAATGTGGAGGCACATTATAATAAACTAGACCAGCTTGTTGCCATTTGTTCACATTTATTTTTTGACTGGTAAAATATTGAAATAACATGTTCAAATGCTGTGAATGATTGTTTAGATTTAACATAGCAGATGTTGACCAGTTGCTTTTAAAATCAAAGTCTGTTGTGTTGACAACATTTTAATGTACCTTCATTAATATGCACTGGAAGGATAATGAATCAAGCCAGGCTGGTAACGGATGACATTTTATCCTCTGTCTTTGCCATTAAATGTAACTGCACAATCTGGAAGCGTAACTCTTTGACCTGCTGGCTAGCACAGCTTTTATTCATGTGTTTTTAATTAGTGGTCAACCGTTTGGGGTTTTTTAATGGCTCATACTGATATCTAGACTAGGGCGAGTTGGTATATGATACAATTTAATGATAACAAATGAAAGACCCAAAATTGTACAGTTTAAATGAGCATTGTTTTACACAATATTTACTGAAATTTAATTAAAAATATTTAAAAACACCAAGCAAAGTTTTTTTTTTTTAGCTGATGCAATCTTTTATTTTTTTAGCAATATTTTTATGAAACATTTTCTTTATTAATATTGTTATTATTATTATTATTATTATTACTACCACCACTAATACTACTAATAAAAAATATTTTTTTGTTTCTTATTTTCTCTATTTATTAATAATGATAATATTTATTATTATTATTATTATTATTATTATTATCATCATTATTATAATCTACTACTCCTAAATACTTTTATTAATATAATAGTATATTTTCTTAATAATTTCTTATTTTTCCATTGTTAATATTTGTTCTAATTAAATATAATAATAATAATAAAATTATTTATTTATTTATTTATTACAAATAATACTTTAATTTTTTATTTTATTAAAAGAATAACAGGCAATTTTACAGCTATATTGTAACTCTCACTATTTTCAGTTGATTTCTACCTATTTCCTATTTCCTACCTACCTAGTTGAACTTATGCCTTTTTTTCATACAGCTGTTTTTGTAACAGTTCTGTCCTCTGTCTCTCTCACTGTGTTTTTCTCTCCTCTCATCGCTTGTCTAGGTCAGAGTCAGCATTTGCGGTGGCAGCTGTGTTTTCTTGTTTTGCTGTTGTAATTGAGTCTTAATTGGATTAACGGGAGAGGGATTGGATATATTGAGAGAAAAAGAGAAACAGGAAGCAAAGGATGACAAAGATGAGTTCCCTTTCCAGAGCAACAACTTTGAAAAACAGTCAGAGCTCCAACCAGGAAGCTTTTAGAGAGGATAAAGAATCCTCTTGTCTTTATAATGAGAAAAAGGGGTGGAAATGAAATAAGAGAGAGGGAGGTTTTCATCAAAACCTGTTCGATGAAGAATCTCAGGAAGGTGGGAATGACAAGGACAGCAGCGGGAGGTGCGTTTGGATGCTGGACAGGTGTGCTGCAGGGTTTTTAGTGCAGTGAAAGGTGAACCCATTTCTCATTTGAAGCATGTCTTGTCTCTCTAAACAATGAACACAGGATGACTCTGATTCCAGCTTTGCGATTAAACCCACACCAGTGGGTCTGAGATCACAACGTTGGAGACAAATCATACAAGCACACTCTTTTGCTTCACTTGTAATTCCACAGCAGTCCAAATCCATCACACACATGCTTTATGTGTGTCTGGCTTTAATATTTGTGTTTCTGGGCCTGGACTCATTTCCCATCCCTTGGGCAAGAAATCTCATGTAACAACTGACTGATAAAAGCAATTAAAGTGATTCTCCACTGAGGACTTGTGTGTGTGTTGTGCACATAAGTGTCTCAGATGTGTGTGTGTTTCCTGCCTGGTGTTTGTCAGGATAGCAGTGCCCAGGCGTAGTGCTACGTAGTTACAGCAGTCTCTCCAGTGGCAGTCTCAAAGGGCTGTGAAATTTTAATGAATAACATTGTCACGGTGCGAGAGAAATGCCAGTGGGCTGACGCCTTGGCACTTCTGTTCACCGACCCATGAGGCCACGCACACACCTTCTGTCCACCCGGGAATGTTCTTATTGATGGCAGACTTGATTCTCTTGCTGTCAATTATATTGATTACTTGTGGATGAGTGGAGCTAATAAGGATTGGAGCTCACTTCATTTTTTTGGGCCCTGCCTCATCATGAGAGAGTTACACAGCCATGATTTTCTTATTAACCCTGTTAGCGCAGGACTACGCACATACACAAAGGGGCAAATGGGAGAGAGAGGAGGGGGGAGTCTTGTATCTCTCTATATGGCTTGTTGTAGATTGCAATGATTTGACAAAATTAAACTTTTCTGATGGTTGACCACAATATTTACATTTTTGTTTTGCTTTGGTTTTTGTTTGTTTTTGCTGTTTTGATTTGCTTTGCTTTGCTTTTGCTTTTATTTTGTGCTTTGCTTTTGCTTTTTGTTTTCAGATTTTTGTTTTACTTTTTTGTCATTTGCTGTTTGGCTTTTTTTCTTTTTGTTTTGTGCTTTGTTTTTTTGTTTAGTTTAGTTTTTTGTTCTTAGTTTTTTTTTGTGCATTGCTTTTGCTTTTTGGCTTTTTTTTGTGCTTAATTTTTTGTTTTGTTAAATTTTTTTTCTTTGCTTTGCTATGCTTTAGCAGTCCGATATTTTTGTGTAATGACCACTAAACTATATATTATCATAGGACACCATAAGTGTGCCGTACTCATGTTTCTCTTTTTATATGTGAAAAAATTATTGCATTTGTCTGCACTGTTTTACTTTTTCATATGCCATACAGACTCCATACAGACTCCACTGTGATGTGTTTCACTTTATCTTTTAGCTTTTTTTGCCTGAACACTGTTTCAAAGGCACAGTTTCAACTTTAATGAAGTTTAATTTCTAAAAATGTTTCTCAAAACACTTGCATTCTGTTGTATTCTGTCACTCTGTGTAGCAGAACGCAAGAGCGCATCCCATGTAAAGGGTCCATATAAAAACAGTATTTTGTAAGAAAATCTGTTTAATCGGTTTTTTTTTTCCTGTGTCTTTCTACCCAGGTGGAGCTGATGATAACCTGATTGAGGGAGGAGAGACTAAGTTCCTGTGTAAACCAGGAGCCAGAAACATTACGGTCATCTTTCAGCCATTGCTTAGGTAGGTCCTGTTCACAAATACTCGTCAGCCAAACATGCTTTATAAAGCTGCATTTCAGCAAGCTGTTTAAACTCTCCCATGCTTCATCTGTCTCCTCGGCCATGGCATGTGATCTTTTTTTCCCCCTTTCTTTTCATATTTTTCATGGCCAGCAACCATTACCGCGTCGTTTCCGAGCCCCTACTATTGATTTTGATTTGTTCTGACGGTATCAATTGGAGTGTTCCGTTTAGAACCGCTCTGCTTTCAATTTTCCTTTCAATCTCCTAATCTATTGGATCATCGGTCCAGCCCACTAATGCCCTGTCATATTACGGCTCTAATACAGAGGCATATCCCAAGCATGGTCGCCCTGCCCATAATGTGACCTGACTTCCCGATACTCCTATTGCTCGCAATAACATCCGTGCCACAGTGCATCGATTTTCCCTGTTTTTTTTTGTTTTGTTTTTTTTCCAGACATGGTCACTGTCACTCTCAGATGGCTTGATGCTATTTTGTCCTGGATGTAACACCTTTCTCAAATGCTCTTTTAAAAGACCTGTTGGTGTTAATGCAAGGTGTGGATGTACAGCTTGCATTTCTATACCACATATGAATAGAAAGCAGATTTTCTGTCAAATTATATTATTCTAGACATTTCAACCCATGGCAAGTCAAGCAACACTATTATAGTAGCATTTCAACCTTTAACCCTAATTAGTATTTAAACCTATATTAATAATAAGCTTAAGAATGTGACTTGAACAAAAATGGTGTTGTTTAGGAGAGATGTGTGGATGTGTTTCTTAGTGTTTAAATGCATTATTATAAAGATATTCTATCCATGTCTAGTGATTTCATGATGGGCTTTTGTGACTTTTGGCTATGCGGTCAACTAGCAACTGCATAGAATTGGGGCAGTGAGTTTTGCACAGGTATCAATCACATATTCTTGAGAAAAATGAATTGCTAGCTCAGGTTTAGCTCTGATCTTCATTGTTAATCTGAGCACAAAAGCATCTAATTTGTCAGTTTTGTCATAATGGTACCAAATCGCTGCTTGTTGTCTTTTCAGCTCGTCTGCTTCTCAGGTCTGTCCTCATTATTTTACGTATCAGTCACCACAATGGTGATAAACTTATGTTGAGCTTACCAAACATTCCTAGCAACATGTGCATAATATCCCCATTTAGTCCATTACAAAACTTATATTTTCAGGATATGAATGCATCAACTCTGTTGCTAACAATCATTTGGGGAAAATGCATCTTTTTTCCTCCTGCTATTATTCCTCCACCACCAATAATACAGAAAATATTACACAGTACGCCTACAATGAGGAGGAGGCACCTGCTGCACACTGATGTATTCTAGCCGTGTTCATTAATCTGAATGAGCTGCTCTCAGTGGTCATGTGAGCAGGGCGACAGCAGCAGGGGATGGGCAGAGGGCGTGTCAGACAGCTGTCCGTCTGAGATGAATGGCAGGCGGATCATCGCTCCGACAGTATGGACAGCTCATCTGGTCCCTGCTGAGGTGACGGACCGAACAAATGAATGCATGAATAAACGAGTGACTGCTCTCCACCTTTCGCCTGCCGCCACATAATGGCTGCTATCAGTCATAGTCGTCTGTGAGGAGCCTGATGTGTGGCCGCCCGTCCTTGGCTGTATTCGGTGTGCTTAATGCTTTGCTGCACTGATACACATTCAAACCTATGAGGACTGTCATTTCTGGAGAACGATCCATCTTTGCTTTTGGATGTAGTTTGAAACAGTTTTTTGTTTGTCTGTATATCGCATGTGATTAATCAGTTATTGTCAGAATCATATTTTTTAGCTTTTGATTTATTTTAGTCTAAAAGTTATTTTATTATTCCATTTCAGCAAAATTATATTTCATTAAGTTTACTCTAAAATTACATGTTTTGGTTGATGGAAATAGCATTTTAATTTGCAATATGTACAGTGGGGAAGATTTGGACTATAACAGGAAAACAGACTAGACTTATCATAGGCTTATGATACATATTTTGCACTCTTATTTTTTCTCATCATAATTTCTAAAGCAGTGTTTAAGACAGAGGTATTATTAACTAAAACCAAAAAGGAAGCTAAAATTAAAACCATAAAAAATTGTTACTTGAAATTAAATAAATGTCAACTGAAATTAAATAAAATATGTTGCCAAGGAAACATTTCTCATTTTAATTCAGTTTAACTTTATGTACTACACAATAAAATTATTAAAACTTGAACTAAAATGAAAATGGAAACTAAAAAACTATTCAGAATATGTGTAAAATGTGAAAAAATATATTGTAAGCATATTTTGCACACCAAACATTTTAACCTTTTTATAAATTTTTGAAAAATTCTGTCATTTTCCAACATAATTTCTTCAGCGGTTTTTAAAAGACCAAACTTTTAATGTTTTTATAATTTTTTTAAAAAATGTATAAACATTCTAAATATATTATAAACATTAAACAGTATTTTAAGCATAGGCTATTTTTATAAAGTTTTGTCATACTGTAAGTGTTTAAAATTGTGTAATGATAATTTAATGATGAGTCATCAATAATGAACAACATTTAATATTCACATTCATTGTGTCAAAGTCAGCAGACAGAGAAATATGTCAAATCGAGAAAAAAACTAAAAAATAATAAATATATATAATATATATATATATTCAATATATTTATATCATATATATATATATATATATATATATAATATATATATATATATATATATATATATATATATATATATATATGAAATATATATCACGAATAGACATCAAAGGAAAAAGTAGCTTTTGTTGCCAGAAAGCTGTAGTTACAGGGGCTAACTGGACCATGCTAACCAGCCAAATCTTGACCCCTTTATTAAACTCTACGGACCAATCGAAGACGAACTGTACTCCTGATGCAGGAGTTTGTTTTATTAGTGACCGAGAAGAACCTAAACTTATGCCGAGATCAATACCAGGCTCTTAATGTTACTGCCAATCAATTCACCAAGCAATTTGTGATCGATAGTCTCTGTGGAAGAGGCTGACATTGAAGATCTCAGAGGTGTGGACTTGATGCTTTTTTTGATTGATGCTGGGCAGGAGCAGTCCGAGGAGGTCGATAATCCCTTTGGGGAGCTTCACACGTCTCCAGACCCGCTCACTGTATGTTAATATATGGGCTCCGCTTGCACTGTACAGCGAAAGTGCGAAAACACTTTGCCGAGTATCAAATCTCTCCTGATAGATCAATACTGTTGCTCCATAAAGCCCGCTTGTGTACGTGTCTGTGTGTGTTTGTGTATGTTTCTGTTGCTTTCAACTACTTGAATCAGTTTGAAAGTACTTGCAGTGTTTCATGTTAGTCTGTTAGCTGGTGTGTTTTTCAGTGACTGTCTGCCTCACTCCCTCATACGTGGGATTTTATGTTTATTTGTGTGTTTGGCTATGCATGTAAATTGGAGACATGCTTACTACAGCGAAAGGGGAGACAGAACAGGTAGGAGGTAATTTAGTTTGACTTGTGGGGCCTCACACTGACATTTGAGTGATATTTAAACCCTCCTGCCCTGACTGAGGTTGGCATTTTGAAAAGGGGGCACTCTCGGCTTGCCATAATCTCTCCCCTTGTATGCATCCACACTCAGAGGTGATTAGGCCTGGCAGGGCCCGGAGTCTGTTAGATCACACCCCGGCCAGAGAGCAGATGTTAGGGTCGCCGGGCTGGGGTGGGCGGAAGGAGCCTGAACGAGGTATTGGTAGTTGAAATGAAAGCGACATTTGAGAAGTTAAGAAAAACATTGATTGTTAGTTTGATGTGTGTTTGTGTGTCAACATGAGTTGGCATTTGAAACCGATATTTGATATTTTAATAGTGTGACATAAAGCGAATATTCATGAATATTCAAATCTATCATTTAAATAAAATTTAAATATACACTATTGTTCAAAAGTTGAAATGTTTTTGATTAAAGTCTTTTATGCTCACCAAGGCTTCATTTAATCAAAATACAGTAAAAAGCAGATTTATTGTGAAATATTTTTACAATTTAAAGAACAGGTTTATTTTATTTCCAGTCTTCAGTGTCACTTGATCCTTCAGATATATTAATATGTTGATTTGGTGCTTCAAAAGTTCAGAATGACAATTTATTTGAAATTTTATAAAATATTTTGTATTGATGTAAAAGTCTTCACTGTCACATTTAATGCATCCTTGCTAAATAAAAGTGTAAAAAGAATTATTACCAAACACAAACAATAATTTTTTTTTTTTTGAAGAAAACTTTACACAAACCATATAACAGCTTTATCAGTGTAAAAATTATGTTTGTATGTAGTATGTCTTTTCTTCCTCTGCCCTGTATTTCTCTCAGTTTTTGCTCTCAGTTTAACAGTTTATCAGTTTCACACTTAGATACAATTGTAGGTATTTTTTCCCTGTTGTAGCATCTTTTTCCCCCCATCCCCTCTTTTTGATCTCTCTCTTGCTCTCTTTTACACAAGGTATCAATTTCTTCAAAGGGATGGGAAAATGCACTTCTGCAGATCACAGAGGAGGCTATTTGAGAAGTGTCAAAACTTTTAGAGTTATTGATGGCTGAGCCCAATTTCATGGACAATTTTGTACTTTTTTTCCACTGGTGGCGTAGCGTTAAACACATTCTCTCCATTATTGTACCAGTTTGACTGTTTGTGACCACAGATAAAACACAATGCTGCTTTTCTATACGTTTTACAATAGTCTAAAATATACTTATAATCCAGGTAGCTGTCCCTCCTAAAAAAAATAGGAGAAGACCTGAAGCAGGAAGTTTAAAAATGTGAGTTACAGTGATGTGATTGGACAATGTCAAAACATCGCCCTTGATGTCTATTTTCTTATGTTGGGAGAAGATGGTGGTAGTTCATCATAAGTTGACAGTGTAATCTCATGACTGATTCTTGTGTGGAAGCTACAATTGTGTGTAGAACCTAAATCCACTTTTATACGGTTATTTTAGTTGTTTATACACAGCCAAAATACACTTTCTTACTTCCTTTTTGTTTTGTCATCAAGTAAAAATATCGAAATATTCTTTAAACAAAATCGTTTTAGCCCAGATGGAAGGAGCATGCGCCAGCCAAGCAACTACCGTTGAAGTGAATGGAAACACTATCTGTATATTTTTCCAGGTATTCATCCTTTCATTCATCTACTCTTTCATCCATCCAGTCACGTCAGGGCATTATCTGGACATGTCTTGCCCTGCACAAGATATGAAGACTGCCATGATGATGGGACAGTGCAGAAATAAAGAGCCACGACAAGAGAAGGACTTTCTTGATCATCTACTGTCAGCACATTTTAGGACCAAGTGTCAGTAAAGGATCTCTGTGAAAGTTTTAGGATATCTGCTGCTAATATGATAAGCACACCCTAGAGCCTAATAAGGCTTCATCACTGTCATCCGATTGGCTCGTGATGACGGAAAGCTTTCCGCCTGTGAAAGTGTGCAAATGACGTATCATATTTTCACATTGTTAAACATCTTTTTAAAAGTCACTATCACCTTACAAAGAACTTGTCAGTTGTGTGTAGGAGGCTAGCTTTCCGTGGACCATCTGGCAGACATTTCCTGGAGAGAAAGTCAAACTTTAGTGTTATATAAACAAACTTATACTTAATAATATCTTAATAGATCTCCATTTAGCAGTTAATATTTATTGTTCAATTATTATTGTTTAGCCATCTTTATTTTTCTTTCCCAAACTGGCAATTTCCTTTCTTGTTTTAAGCATAAATATAACATAATTCAGAATTTTTACAATGTAACTTTTTACAAATAAACTTTGCAAGACAATTTGCATAAAATAATGCAAATTGTGAATTAAATTAAATTAAATGTTTAAATAAAATAAAATTAACATTTTAAATTTAAATAAAATTGTATTAAATTTTTCTTACCACATTCGCCATTTCCTTTTTCCTTTTAAGCATAAATATAATTTAGAACGTTTGAACTGAAACAACAAATGTAACTTAACAAATAGCAAGATACGAATAAAATATTGCAAATTGTAAAGTAAATTAAATTGAATGGTTAAATTCTTATTTATTTATTTATTTAGTCATCTTTTTATTTATTTTTCTTACCTCATTGCCAATTTCTTTTCTCTTTTTAAGCATAAATAAAACACATTTTAAAACTAAAATATAACTTTATTATTATTTTTTTTTTATTGAATCTTGAGTATTCATTCAGTTCCCACAGGCCTCAGTGCCATCGTGTTTGTCTGTATCAGTCAAAAGCAGTATCATTTTACCACATGTAGCGTGACTGGTTATGTCATAACTGGTTATGTTGTGGCTTCTCATTCAGGTGTAGAGTCTAAATGCTGTATTGATGTATCTGAACTGACAGAAGACACTGAACACCAGCATCACTTGCAATTATCAATGAGCTCTGATTGGAGAGGGTTTGTTTAGCTGGCTTTCTGGCCCAATTGGGGCTTTTGTCAGGCTATAATAATCTGTTGGTTGCTTTCGTTGTGCAACGAGCATTTTTCACACAGATGTCTTTCTGCTCCCCCTCTCTCTGTCGCTTTTCCTTCCCTCTGTGTTGACAGAGATTAGGGGAGAGCCATCGATCCAGCGTTAGTATGTGCAACTTGCAGTGTCTCCGGCTGATTTGGTGTCCTCTTACAACGGAAAGGACAAACAGTACCCGCACATTTACTTCAGACAGACCACCACAGCTGAAAGTTTCAAAATAAGAGCTAGAACTGTTTTAGGGTTACTTTCCAGGTATTAAGAACCCTATTAAAATCTCTTCATTAGTTGCTGGTTTTGCTTGGGGGCTCTTGCACCTGGCTAGATCATACTGAGCTTTAAAGTCGACATGAAATCAAAATTAATTGCATGTAAATCCTCATATTTTTTTCCTTCATTTTTATCAGTTAAAATATCTAAAATAAAGCAATAAATAAATAAATAATAAAAAAACTATAATAAATGTAGTCAATTTTAAGTATTGTGTAATTTAAGTAATATTTATTTATTCATTATTTTTTGCTTATTTTAAAATTCTTTATTTTCTTTCATTCTTTACAAATTTTTGATCTTTTTTTTTAGAAAGCAAGTTAAAAAGACGACTTAAAAACTCATTAGGAATTATTTTTTGCAGTGTGGACTTATTGTGAAAAATACATGTCCAAAAAGGCCAAAGAAAAATATTTGTCTTCATAATCTTTCATCAAAATGTAATTACTTCCTTCGCCTCTGAAACGACTTTCTTTTCATCAAGCCCTCTTTGTTTTTCAGCTTTTTTCCTTCAAATAAATGTCATGTAGGGGACACTTTTTACAATCTAATCAATTCCCAATGGATAAAACCAAGTCCCTTAATACTGTTTTCTTATTAAATATCCATTTTTTTCTCTGAAATACTTTAGATTATTGAAGTAAAATGGGTTGCGAACACCTTTTCACCCAGCTTTACATGTTATATTTAAACCCTTGTCCTAATTTGATGACAAACAAGTGTATGCCTCGCATTCTTACTTCAGCACCCTGTCCTTTTGTTCAAATCCAGCCTACATTAGAATTCAGTGTGAGCATCACAGTCGGCGTGCCAGTCTTAAGAGTATCCGCAGCTGCGCCTTTCCTTCGTCTTTTTGTAATCTTTTCTCATATATCCAGGGATTTTCTTGAGTAAATAACCCCTCTCATATGTGCCCAAACACTATGAGCCATAGATGTGAATATTGCACTGCATTATACATCAGAGAGAAACAGAACAGTGAAGAGGAAGAGGGTGTTTTTTTCCAAGGTAAAGGTTAGAAAACAGGCAGAGGTAGCAGCACAGCTATTTGTATTGCGTGGCAGTGACGGACATCCACGCTTTTATGAAGGGAGGGGGAGATTGCTGCTGTGCTCTTGTTTCTCTCATCTATGGTATGGCTTTATCTTGCAGATGCCCTTTATCTCTTTCTCCTCTCTGCTGGGCTCCATACATAAGTAAATACTAAAGAGCTGAGTATCGAACAAAAGAGTCGCCGTGAAAAAGTGCCACTTCAGCAAGTTGCCTCTGTGTCTCACTAACTTTGGAATTTAATAAAGCCACACGTCTGCCTGAGATTGTGGTGGAGATTTGACGGACCAGTGGGGGTCTAAGCCTTGTCTTTTCCCATAGAAAACTTTTTAAAGTTTAACTTTTTGAGTTAAACGTCATTGTATATTCCCATTGCTGACAATTAATGAGAGTAATGCTGAGTAAATTTGCATATTCTGTCACACCCACCCAAAGCATAAACACATACCCAGCCTCTCAAATAAAAAATCCAAAATCATAAATTGAAATTTAATTTTTTTAATAAAAGAAATTGGAAATCTGATTGGAGAAGAAAGGTTTGTACAAAAACTGCCACTTGCAGAAGTAAATATGCAACATTAAAAGATCATGTGACAAAAGTAGCATACTACTCTTAGAAACAATGTATATTGTTTTATATACAGTAATTTTTAAAATTTTTTAAAAAACTATGCAGTAGGCAGTGTACAGTATATACTGCATGTATGCAGTAATCAGTAAGCAATAGAGCACTTCTTACTGGTTTCCTGGCTAGTATGAACACTATCAACAAAAGCTGAACATTTCAAAGTTGCAGTTGCAGTTACTGAAGTCACCCCTGTTATCACACTCTACAATGTGAGCGCTGACTCACTCACAATGCCCAGTGTTACAAAAAAGATGATTTCAAACAGGAAACTGCTAGAATAGCCCATTCTGTTGCTAAGCGGTAGCCAGGGAAGGTGTGGATAGGCAGTGAGAGAGCCGTTGTCAAGGTGAGTGTCTGGAGTCCTAACAGGAATGAATGGATAGCTGGAATAGAAATGTAAGGACGGTAGCATACAAACATACAATAGGATTCAAAAAAATCATATAGACTACTACTAACAATGCTGCTTTTTAAAACATTTTAAATTCAAAAAAAATTTTAAAAAAAAAAATTAATAAATTAAAAGTTTCAATTGAAATTGTGAAAAGAATTGTGTAGAATTTTTTGTTTTTGTTTTATTTGTGTGTGTGTTTTTGTTAGCTTTTTTGTTGTTTTACTTAAAAATAAATAAATCCAGGCCAGCTTTAAATTCATAAAACTCCTGATTTGCAATGTGTTCTTAGACTTCTGGGTGTGTATATATATTTAGTGCTATATATACACACATACTTTTGTCTGCCTTTTGCTCACAGAGTTGGGATGAAACCCCCAAATCCTTACTTCATCAGTCAACAGTCCACCAGTTGTCATATGCACACACGCGGACCGAAAAGAATAAGGACCAGTGTCATGAAGATCTTAGGCAGCTCATGAATCCTCGCATGAGTGTTATTAAAGATTAATGCTGCCCAGTGGCCGCTCTAATGCAGTGATAGTCATCACTGTGGCCCGGAATAGCCTCGGCTAGCTGCACACACCTGGCCATGCATTAAACATGCCTCTTCTCTCTCTCGGTCTCTCTCAGGCCCGGGCACTCTGATACAGTAATGACCAAAGCGTATCATATAAGCACAGTGCCTATACCCCTACTGCTACTAATGACCTTTGACCCCAGCAGGACACTGCTATCCCTCCTGTTGTCAAACAAAACTACAGTCAGTGTGCTGCTGGACAGCTCCCCATTAATAATGGCGCTCACTGTTGTGGTCAGTCAGACACAATAACTTCTCCCTATAATAACGAAACCGGTTTCTCTCACCTCTGTGCATTTGATTTCAGCCTCCAGTGGCTGGACTGTGCTCCAGCTGGGAACTTTATGAATTATAGAGGATGGCTCGGAGTGGATTTGCAAGATCTGTGGCAGGGTGGAATGTCACTCTCACCTTGTTTTCTCTGTGGTGTTCGCCTGTGACCTTTGACCTTGACTTCTCTGTGGTTTGGCCAAGTTGAAGTGCAGAGGTGGCCCAGTTCTCACAGGATTATGGAATCCTTGAATTTTTAATCATTTTCCCACCCATTTTCTGACCTTTTTGCTCCTTTTTGTTGCTTTCTGCCTTTTGATTACAGCTGTTGTCATTTCCCCCCTCTTGTTTTGACTACGAATTTGTGTTTTGTATCAATTTAGAGGTAGGTAGTGGCACAGATGTATTTGTGAGTTTCAGGCAAACATGCTCTCTTCTTTAATAAATGGTCTAGTTGGGTTTAGCTAAATAAATAATTGTGCCATGAGTGGTTTCGGGCCTTTTTGCATTGATTTTACTCTTTGAAGCTAATTGATAGGCTTTATTTAATTTCTCGAGCTTTTATGTAACCAAGGCTTTCTCATTTGCTCCCATTTTAGAGATCAACAACCTGATTTAAGCATTATGAAGTGAGAAAAAGTGTTGTATTTGGGACAGTTATCAATCTATAACTTTGGGGTTGAATCTATTGTGGGTATGTAATAAAAACAAAATTATTTAATATTTAATAATAATAATTAATATCTATTTATATTACATTACATTACATTATATTATTCACCCAAGATTAGCTCAACTGTTTTTGTCTATATAACGTTTTTTTTGTTTTTTTTTGTGAACTATCCCTTTAGTGTCCAGTGTTATAATTTCAACATACCAGCACACTGAAAAGGCTGACTAAGACCATATATAAATGTATTAGTCATTAACATAGTGCTTTTGAAGAGCTGTATAGGATGGTAATTCACTGACTTGTTTGTGTGCATGTATGCTCCGGGTTTTTGAGGTCAGATGGATGTGGGTGTCTAGTTAGCCGTATGGTCTACACCTTTCATCTTAACACCTCAATGTGTGCACATAAGTGTGTGCTCCTGTGTTTGTGTGCGTGTCCCTGCCTCTTTGTGTTTCACCTCCTGGAGTGGAGGGCAGGTGCCACTCTCTGTTAGCGCCGAGCCACAGAGCTCTGGCAGCTACATCACAGCAGCCTTTGATTCGCCAGCCTTTCCAGGTCGACGAGCTGATGCCTGATAATAATGTTGTTTGATTGCTGAAGTGGAGAGGTAATTGATTGATCCTTTGGCATGTCTGGGGTCAGGCTTCAGAAGAAGGCCGGTCTCTGGTGTTGATTCGTCTGGGAACAGACTCTTCTCTTTCCCCTGCTCTTTCAATCCACAGGAAGATGAGCAATGGACGAAAAGATGAAAAAGAAGAAAGGAGAATGGCTATTTCAGAGATTTCCTTAAAAAACCTCATGCTGATCCAAACCTTCTTTCTGCGATGATAAAAAAAAAAAACAAATAAAACATGATGTCATAATGATGTGATGACATAATTTACTCACCCTCATGCTGATCCAAACCTTCTTTCTGCGATGATACACAAGGACAATATTATGAATTTTTAGTTTTTAGAATTAAAATCAGTGGGGTCCAAAACATCTGGACCCCAGTGACTTTTGCTATATGGCCAAAAAGACATTTTTAATCATTTCATTTTTGCGTGGCCTATTAAAACCATTTAGAATAACCATTATTGAAGTACTGAGTCATAGACTTGTACATTATATTTAAATTTGACCTAACAGCTTTTAATGTGAGAGGGACAATGAAACTTTTAGATTCTTAACTTTACACATTTTTGTGTATTTTTCACATAAATGAGTTTTAGATCAAATAATAATTGGTGGGCCCCTTGCAGCACCATGTAAGACTCATGTATTTGAGATATATACAGAGAGAGAGAGAGAGACAGATGCACAGTGTCTAATGGCTAATAAACTTAAATTGGATTATTGGATTGGACAATCTATCTTTCTGCATTAATTAAGCTCAGGGTCAAACACTCTCCACTCCTTCCATAATCAACAAGTGCTGCAGGGAAACTGCTCATTTAAAGAGTTAAATGCAAATCAAAGTGTAAAATTGACAATTACTGATGATGACCTGTTCCTATGTTCTTTGGACAGCAACCATATGCTTCCTGAGTGACCAATAGGCACGCTTCCTGTGCATGTATAAGATGTCAAAGCCACAATAATATTAGCAGGTAAAACTCTGCACTAAATACAGAGGCTTAACGTTTCAGTGTTAATGCTGCTTGAGTTTATAGAGCGGCTCTTGTTCACATGTTTCCAATGCTTATAATTCCTGTTCAAGCAATGGACTGAATGTGCAGAGCTATGTTTTTAAAAAAATTGAGACTTATACAATTATAAATACAAATCCGAATTATGGCTCAGACGGTGTGCCTGCCATGCTGAGCAGGTAATAACCCCCGATTAGGCTCTTTATATGAGAGAATGAATGCTGAATACCAGGCCCAGCTCTCTGGAGGAGAAAGACACGTGGAGAGGGGGAAAGCAAATTAGAGAAGCTGAAAATAGGAACGGAGGGTGTGCTCATTTAGCTCTCGTGGTTAGATCCCTGCCAACGTTCACCTGTTAAAACGATATGGCATGAATCAATCGCCAGTCTTAGGAAAGACAAAATTGCTTAAATTCAAGGAAAAGAGTCTGAAGTTTTTGAAATACACAACATGTTTTTTGTTTTCTTTTGTTGCTGATTCCAAAATAATTCCATTAATGATTCTTTTTGTCATTTTAATAGTAAGGAAGAATGGACAAAATAGGAAAACAGTTTTCATGGCATTCACAGGTATTAATATATACAATATATACATACATACACCTGTATATATATGTGTGTGTGTCTTTAATTGAATTAAATATTTGGAAAAATAAATATAACATATGTAGTACTGTATTTTCTGGGGAAATTTCAATTACCAATCCTAGTGGTATTTGATGAATTCATCATGTTTCTGAAGGTAACTCTTCAGGTGTATCTTCCGTCTCTCCCTGACGACCTTCATAAATGCTGCTTATTCGCGAGTCTGTAGACTTAGGTGTCATAATGTTGCATTAGCGGAATGT
The DNA here is from genome assembly GCF_018340385.1 of Cyprinus carpio. Lineage (NCBI taxonomy): Eukaryota > Metazoa > Chordata > Actinopteri > Cypriniformes > Cyprinidae > Cyprinus > Cyprinus carpio. The sequence goes on from NC_056575.1 coordinate 10,480,068, forward strand.
GATGTAGCTTTGGGCAAGCTGGCTGGTGAATCCCTGGTGAAGCCACAGGATTTAAATTTGATTTAAAACATGATTTACTGCAGTTACTCCAGGCTACGCTCTCTCTTTCTTTCTCATTTTGAAATGAATTCTCTGCTGCTTAGCCCTGGTTGCTCTGTGCAAGCCCTGTGCAGCTCTGGCTGGCAGCCTGATTGTGTTGGGGCACTGATACAGCTCACCTTGGCATCCTTCATTATTGTGGGAGGCTCTGTGTCCTCTCTGATGGTACTTTTGGTAAGCGTTAGTTAAGGTACTGCTGCTAATTTTTGCACTAAAAGAGGCCAAAGAGAACAGTTAAGGTGTTTATTGCCATACTGCAATGGTTTGTAAGTTGCTATCATGTTTTTTTTTCTTCAGTTAATGGTTTTATAGGGCATCAGTGACTTGTGTTGCCCTGGCTTGCTAAGCACATCTCTCTTTCTATATCTTAGGCGTCTCACCCCACTTTAGCAGAAAGTGATGTTGGATATTTGTTTCTCAAACTTTTTTTGCATGAAGAAAATAAAACATGTTATTAGGGCTGTTATTTGTGGTAATATTTTCATGAAATATTTCCTGCTCAAATTGTCATTACTGTAATGCTTCCAGGTTGTTTACTTTTGAGTTATTTTTTCTCCCCTCATTATTCTCAATGATATTTCTCATTTGATTCTTATTACTGTAATACAGGATGTCTTTTAACAGTATTGAGTGTTTTTTTTTTTAGTTAGTTAGTTAGAATCAGCATAAAGGCAGTACAACAAATATTACTTCAAGATTAAGGCTGTGATGTACAAATACTTATTTATTTTGGCATTACATTATTAGGAACTGGTGGAATAGCATGCTTAATAGTCAAGAAAGTATGACACAATGCACTGAACCTTAATAAATATGCCTCATTCACTGTAGGCATTAAATTATTCTTGGCAGGTTGTGAGTGATTGGTTTTAATTCAGAGTGCACACTGAAGTTTAATGTAATTTTTAGTTTAGATTAGAGTGAACAGAAGTTTAGTTTTAAGTTTTGTTTACAGTACAATGCACATAGGAGTTTAAATGTTCAGTTTAGTTTAGCTTTTAGTTTAGAGTGAACAGAAGTTTAGATTTAGTTAGTTTTTAGTTTATTTTAGAGTGCACATGGAAGTTTAGTGTAGTTTGTTAGTTCACTGTACACATAAGAGTTTCATTTCTTGAAAATGTTCTTATGGCAGAATTGTACTACTTTTAGCTGTAAATGTGTTTTAGAGCATATATGGGTCTAGTTTCATTGTTCACAGCATAATCAGATACAGTGTAAATTACCCCCCCCCACACCACCCACCCAAGATTGTGATGTAATATACACAAATAATTTACATTTTACATAATATGAAGAAAACAAGTGAATGCTCAAGGAAAGTGAGAAAATGGGAAGGAAATCTAAGTCAGATCCTAATGGAATCCGAGGCTATGGAAAGGCTATGAGGAAAAAAATCCATTACGTGTGGTGTTACTGTTTCACTCACGGTAGCCGAATTGGGTGAAATGATATTAGTTGTGTTGTAATGTGATTTCTGCCATGTGTGAATATGAGATTCTAATGGATTTGAGGACATTACAGCAGTCTTTATCTCTAGTATTTATTCCTCCTGGTTGCAAATGTAATTTACTAAGTATGAGGCATCAGTCGGGTTCTGCTTTATGTTTGGTAGGAGAGAGAGAGAGGGGAGAAGGACTGGGGCGATTCTTCAGGAATGAAATGCCATAACAGATGGTTATTGAGAGAGCTGGGGACATATCAGATGCTGGAGAACTTACTTTGGTCTTGAGTGAAAAGAAAGTGTGCGCAAGGCTTGAAATGGAGTCTTTTCTCTGATGAAGAGCCATCAAATGTCTCCGTTTTACAGGCCACATGGATCCCAGGTGCCGGGAGTCTAGGCAGCTAGATTTTTCCAATCAAACCAGACAGACGGCTGACAAGATCAAGATTGTTCTCTTTCTTTCAGTTTTTCTCCCTCTCTCGCATGCGCTCTCTTTTCACAGTGCTATTGTTGCTGTAGAGCAGAATATCTGTCATATTTGACTTTCATTTTCATTTAGCCATGTATTGAGAACTTCGGATGAGCTCCTTTCATTTTCTTGCTCTTTTGGAAATTGAATGTATGGGAAGCCAATTTTAGAGACTGGCAAGGCTCTCATTATAGAGAGTCACACTACCCATAATGCCTTGCACTAAAATCCTCTTTCTTTTTTTTTTTTTTTGCTCAGAGATCAAAATAAAACATAATAAAGGACAAAGAAAGCATGTTGTGGTGTACCCAGTTGATTTCATTTAATTCTGCATCTGAGCATTTGTCGTCATAAAGAGTATTCAGAAATCCAATTTCATTAGTTGCCTGTACCAACAGATATTCTTTCAGCTGCTGTTTTGATTGTTGGAGCATTATAGATGCTTGTTTTTTATTTTGTTCTGAAAGCATTTGCAGCAGAGCCCCAGTTTGGGCGATTTTCTTTTTCCGTCATGTTGCAAACAAATTTGATACTGAGATTTAACTCTGATTAGAGCAAATCTATTCTTGATTAGCATATGCCTGCAACTTTCAAAACGTTTCAGTCAAGGTTCTTAGTGAATCAACTCTGAAACATGACTGTTAAGAGAGTCAGATAATAAACTTTCATCTTAAAAAAATAAAATTAAAATAAATAACAAAAATGCATGCGAGTAGCAGAGGTATAAAGAATTTCAGAGCAGTTTTTTTTTTAAAGAAACTTTTTTATATATTTAACATCAAATTGGCATTTAAAAGCCATCTGATGTTCATAATTTGACGTGTTTTACAGTGAAATGGGATATTCATAACTATGAAACAAATTTCAGGGAAATGGCTTGATTTTATCCGTCAACCAAAAATTAACTATAAAAAAATGAATTAAGCCGTATAAAATAAATAATTAAAAAAAATTAATAATGGCGTTTTTTTATACATTTTTTATTCTTTAAGTTGGTGCAAAATTTGCATTGTCCGTAGTAAAATACATACATTATATATCCTCATTTTTATTCATTATTTAAGTTGGTGCAAAATTTGAATTGTCCGTAGTAAAATTATATATATACACACACTTACATACATTATATATTGTAATATATAATCGGAAACAAATACAAATTATTTCAGCATCATCTTTATCTTCTAAAATTCTTTTTCTTATTCTTGTTGTTTTTGTGTGATGTCGGCTGATCATAACCCAGCCAAACATTATTATATTTACCCAGAATTCATCTTCTCAACTAGAGTTCTTTCGTTTGCCTCATTTATGTTCATTAAAAGCATAAAACAAACTAGCTCTGATGGTTATGTTTGTGCCTAGCTTGTTTACCACCTGCTGCTCGCCATAATATTTATATAGCATTCTCCACAGAACACTTCATCACTCACATCACTCGCTAATCACAGCAGAAGCACAGGAACACACCATTGCTCCCTCCTTCCATCTACGTACACATTTCACTTCCTCCTGTTCCCAGTAGCCTCAACTTCTGGTAGCCTGTGTTTCTCATTGATCTGGATTAGATGTGTGCCTGCAAACGTCTGTGCTCCTGCATACCTGCGAAAGCCAGACACGCCGGCCATTTGTACGCTAATGTGAGTCACATATATGACAGCTCGGAGCAGAGGTGATCTCGCCGGTCGCAATTGAATCTCACCGAGCCAGATATAAACCATATTATTTTGCCTCAGGCAACAACACATTCGATGATTGACTCGCCTCTTTCGCGAGGAAGACAAAGCGAGAGGAAGATGCCACCACTTGCCATTTTAATAGCACCTTCTGAATTTAACCAAATCTTGCAGCTGCCCTCTGCCCCCCTTGTGACCAAACAACACGGTATTTGTTTCAGAGCCCTGCGATTCCCTCCTTCCATCTCAGCCCTCTTATTTCATTGTTTTCTTTTCATATCCAATCAACCACCAGTATACCATTTCAATATAACACTTGTGTAGATATAAGGTGGTAAATTCCTACTGGGAGAACGATGCTTTGCCTTATAGAGAGTGAGTTGTAAAAAGTGAGTTGTGGAGTGTAAAACCAAATAAGAGGGTTGTAAATATGATTAAGTGTTTTATTCCGATTTTACAAATGGCTTCCTGAGCGCTATACGACCGGTAGTGACTTGTAGCTTGTTTTCTCTTTTACTGTATGTGCATCTGCGGGTGATGGAAGAAATAGAAAAAAGCCCATATTCCTATCAGAATATGTCAAAAAATGAAAATTTGCTATCATTTGAAATCTATTTGCTTTGATGACAGTTTAGAAAACTTTGTGTGCTTCCATCATGTCTTTTCATAAATGTCTTGTATGGACTGTTTTCTTTTTTTTTTTTAACAAGCAATTGAAAAAGATTTCACAAAATTGCTGTGATATTTTGAATCAGATTCCTGTAAATCAAAGCTGAATCCCTACAATCTTTTTTGATTGTGTCTAATATGCAAGGCATGCCCGTTAGTTGTGGAGCCATGAAAGGAATAATTTAACCTTACAAAAATCAAGAAAAAAAAAGAAATGAAAAAAAAAATTTAACAAAAAAAAAATAAAAAAAAGTTGCGATTTTGAATCAATTGAAATCATGTTGTTTCAAATCTGAATATATGTCTTTTTTTTTTTTCAAGGCAAAACAGATTCGGTCATTTTGACTGTAGCTGGAACCCTCTGTACTGTAGCTTGATTATAAATGCACATATAAACATACTGTACTTATTGCTGCCTGTAGTTGTCTGTAATGCGGAAGAACGGATGTCAGTAGAGGGCATTATTTGGGCTGTAAAAGAGTGTTAACTTCTTCCTGCCAAAATCCAGTGTTTGTACACCAACACCAGATGAGGTGTTACTGAGCACAGACTTTCTAAAGTTCAGACGATGCTCTGCGGAGAGCATTTCTTGACTTCACGTGTTTTTACGGTCTCTACTGTCACCTCAGAGCACCAGCCTTCACTGTTTTCCACGGCCGGCACATAAATCATAAAGCTGGCCCTGGGCCGTGCTCTTTGGCAAAGCCTCTGTGATTTAATTAAGTCCTTCTCCTCAGCAGAGCCCCAAGGAGCTGGGACGTTGGAGCACTTACTGGGTTCTTTCAGCAGAAGACGCTGAGTTCTAATTGAAGGAGCTCTAAAGTGCTTGGAGTCCCTTTCAACCAATGGGATACAATGATGACCCGCCCGCACTATTGGCTATATAAAACTCAGAACCCCCTCTTGCACTATTTAGTGAGCAGTCGCAGCTTCTATTAAGAGTGAAGTTTAAATGGGCCCTAGTGATTCGGCTATTTTATGGCCTGAAAAGGAGCTTGATTAGACCAGATCCCCCAAGAGGGGGTTGAATTGTTAAGCCGGTAGTGTGTCAATCAACACTCCACACCCTTTTAACCACACAATCACTTGCCTTCCCTCCCTTTTTCTGACTTGCACACACACACATACACACATGCTGTTATCACCTCGTGCATGATGCCGTTCGCCCATGCAGGCTCCCGTTAAAGGCAGGCCACTCCCAGCTTCTGCTCTAATAGCTCAATTTGCGGAGTTTCCTCCCTCGCTCACACCACGCAGAGTGATAACAGCCCTCCACTGCTCTGAAAACAAATGCTTTGAGAGGAGAAAAGACTGACAGGTTATTATCCAGTCCAGATGTGCGGTGGGCTGCTTGGGGAGGCAGTGACGTGTGTTTGTAAAGGCCACATTAAGCTTTGGATGTGGAAAAATGTAGTGTGGCATCCAGTGGGGTTCACATACTTTTTCTCTGATTGTCAACATCAGGGAGAAGTATCACTAAACAAAAACAAATACAAATTCAAAGTTCAATTCTTCCAAAAACAAAAACTTGTCCAAAACTTTTTTTTTGGGCAGAACACAAAAGATGTTTTAAACAGTAGTCTAATGTTGGTCCCCATTGACTTTAATTGTATCATATTTTTCTGCAGAAGAAAGAAAAGCATACAGGTTGTACAACGTGGGTGGGTAAATGATGGCAGAATTTCCATTTTGACCTCCCGATAACGTTCCAGTAACCTCAGCTAAACGTTTCCTGTAATTGCAGATCAGACATCGGTCAGGAGAAATTTTTGCACCATTTCCGTTTACAAAACTGTTTTAATTAAGCAATGTTCTTGGGATTTCTAGTCTAAACTGCTTTCTTGAGGTTAAAGCCTCACATACTTTTTTCCCTGCAACTGTATGTGCAGAAACAGAGCGCAGAGGATGAGAACGACTCTGGGATGGGAGGATACTGAGAAATGGGCGAAAGGCAAAGCAAAGAACGTGAAAGTGAATCAGGAAGGGTAATTTGTCACCATGGGGATATGTCAGCCAAAAGAGCCGATCTTATTTCCTGTTGACTGCAGGAATCCAAGCCCCTGGTCATCTTCATGTGATAGATTTCACCTAGTTTAATTGGCCTAAAACACCGCTTTGACTCTCGGTCGGCTCTAAACAACATTTTAGAATTTCCACCAGAAATGCAGCTCATTACAAACTGCTCTCTTTGGTTTGCAAATTTTGTTTTTGTAAAAAATGATGCTGTAAAAAAAGAAGAGGAAGATAAGTGAACTACTTTGCAACTCTGGCAATGTATTGCATCGCATTCGCTCTGTGATTTCCACCTCCATGTGTTTTAATTAGCGTGCCGGTCCTTTCCTTTCCAATAAGACATTTCTTTCCTACACCCATCGCTCTACCTTTGGTGAGACAGTGTGTGTTTGCGCATGTGTGTAAGATCTGCAGCAGACAGCAGGAGGTCTCAGAGCTAGTGAGTGTATGTGTTGGTTAGCTGTATTCATTTACCTCACCGCTGTCTTTGTAAGAACGCAATGTAAGCTAAATACATTGTACGGCGAAAGTCATTTTCGATAGTAACCCAATAAATGCAATCTTAATGCTTTCTAAAGACAGTTTCCCTTCATTAATGTGGCTGAAGAACTGACTGCACAGGTATGTACAGTACACAGAGAACTGACATACTGCCATCTAGTGGTTCATTTGAGTATACCAGTAGTTTGCTCTTCATGCTCATTTATAAAATAGTCTTTACATAGATTTAACCATGTGAGACCTACAGAATTAAACCCTCTCTTTTTTTGACTAATACGTTATTGGCTTTGTAACTGAGATGAGGCATCATCTATTAAAGACCTGCTTTTGAAGCAATACTATGTTGAAATAAATTAATTATGGTCTATAATTTCCATAAAATCATCCCACACAGCAATATTTTTACGATCATTGAAAGATGACTTCTCATTGTCACTGTGGTGAATATCCTCTGCTTGTTATAATATGACAAGTTAAAAGTGCCCATAAAATATGGAACGGTCGTCTTTATTGATTTTCTGTCTGTTGCTTAGATTTACAAATTTTATTTCACTTCTGGTTGTGATATGAAAATATCTAATCTTAAAAATATGCTGGAGGGGCAGATATGATATGAAAAAAGTTTTCTTGAATTAGTCACATGTTATACCAGTTAATTAATCGTACATATTTGCTAAAAAATATTTACTGAGAAAAAAACACCAAATTATGATCATTTGACGTCATTATATTAATGAATATTAATAAAATTTATCAAAAGTTAATAAATTTAATATATTTTATGGCTTCATCTGTCAGTGTTTTTGATTTAGTAAGTAAATGGAACTAAATGAAGTTTGATTTAAAATTAAAAATAAAAAATGAAGTTTGATTTTGAATTAATAATTAAGCATGAATTCATTAAATTGCTCAAAGGTCACAGTAAAGACAATTATAATGTTACAAAAGATTTCTACTTCAAACAAATACTGTTCTTTTGAACTTTCTATTCATCAAAGAAAAGAAACAAATCATGGTATCCACAAAAATGTTAAGCAGCACAATTGTTTTCAACACTCATAATAATGATAAATGTTTCTTAAGCACCATATCAGCATATCAGGGTGATTTCTGAAGAATCATGTGACAGTGAACCGCTTTGCATCACAGTTATAAACTGTACTTAACTGTTTTACTGTCATATTTATTTTTGATCAAATAGCTTTTGTGAGCATAAGAAATGCGTTTCAGTATACATACATATATTGAAAAAAGTGATTATATTATGTAAACTAAATTAACAAATTTTTTGTGTCAGACAGCAAACCTCAGGGAACTTTACACTTATTAAAAATAACTCTGCTACACTATGCTTCATGTCCTCCTTCACCTTTTTGTTCAATATTCTTCAATAATGCACAAATACATATTTATACTACAAGGATGGTTTAATTACTGGGCTTGTAATTGGTTTGGAGGGGAGAAGTACAAGAAGTGGTTGACGTACCATTTTCTGTGTTGAAGTCCTTGTGCACATACGTGTGTATTCACAGGCACTGCGCTCTGCACACAATAATCCAGTGAAGGCCTTGGGCACAGACATCTGCTTTCTAATAACAGTTAATTAGATGCTGTTGAGCGCAATCAGAGGCAGTTGGTGCTAATAAACTGGGACTCAGTGTGTGTGCAGTGTTTCTCGTCTGTGTTATGTCTGTGAGAGAGTCTACAGGATGAGGGCTTTGATCTAGAGGAGTCACAGTCTATTGCTTTAAACTTCAGCCAGTGAATTCATCCAAACACTGCAGTAGAGACCAGTGAAGAACTTGTACAGAAATACTGTTATTTGTATTTATTTATTTATTGGGGGGTTGCCAGGTCATTGCTGTGCGATTGCTAAAGTACTGTTGTTTTGTTTTAGTTGTTTAGTGATTACTAGAGAGTTGTAGAAAGTTTCTATGGTATTCTGGGGGTTGCCATGTCATTGCTATGCTGAAGTTTTCTGACTGGTTATAGGGCCTTATGTGGTTGCTGAAATGTTGTGGAAGGTTTTTTTTAGTGTGATATGGGTTGCTAGGTTGTTGCCAATTTCTTTTTATTATTTAATTGCAGTGTTGCTAGGATGTTCTGGGAGGTTGTTAGGGGTTTGGGTTGTTGCTACTGTAGGTTTTTCTATTAGATTTGCCATTGCTATGCGATTGTTAAAGTGTTAAGAGAGGTTTAATGCCTTTTTAGCTGGTTGCTAGGGTATTCTGGTTGGTTGCCAGGTCTGTTGAAGTATTGTTATTATTTTTTGGTAGTTTAGTTGTCATTGCTAGGATGTTATGGATGGTTACTAGGGAGTTGCTATGCGACTGCTAAAGTGTTCTGAGTGGGGTTTTTTTCCTGCATTGGGATGCATTTGCTACAGTAGGATGTTCTGGTTGGTTATAATATGCACATCTATGATAAACACTGAGGGTTAGAATTTATTCATATCCCTAATTGTGAGAAATGGAAATAATAAATCTTGTGACCACGCACAGGCTTAAACCTCTGTTTGTTCACAGTAGAGTTATAATAATTTTTCCCAGTCCTCTGGACCCTCATCAAATGTTGATAGTGTTTCAATTATGTTATCCTCTGGATGGATTAAGATCATAAATAAATCAACCTCTTGATTACATGCCATAAACCCTTATTATCGTGAAGAACATAAAGAAGGCCAGCTCTGATTACATGCCATAATCCCTTATTATCTGTGAGTTATGCTTACAGACATCTCATCCTGCTCTGAGGGGGGCTCACTATAGTGGCTGTTCCTGCTCTCATCTCACATCATATTTTCCACCCGATTCTTACTCGTAAACACAACAACGTGTGTTACAGTATAGTCAAATATCAGTTGTCTTTTTGCTATCTTTTTCGCAATTATAATATATTGTAATATAAATTATAATTAATTATGACTTATTTATTCATACCTATCCATTCTACTGAACTTGCATGTGTTTGGATTAAAAAAAAAATTATAATTGTCATTTCACACTCATACTTTTAGTTGTAATACATCACATCCATTCAAATTATTTTAATACATTCATACACACACACCCGAAGGTGTAATCGAATCTAGAAATCCCTAATCCATATAGAATCTGAACTCCACGCAGTCCTGTGTGACTCTCCATATGAAATGAATGGCTTCTCTGATCTATAGATGGTCTATCATCTGCAGTTTATCATACTCAGTGAAAATGTAGTTTAGGTATTTATTATGTTTACTGCTAATTCTCATGTTTAAAAAAGTGAGCAATGAGAATGTGGCATTTATGGATTATTCTACTGTTGTCATAGTGAACAGTGTGGCTATTCTCAGCAGGGCATCTGGTGAGCCCAGGTAATGATAGGAGGACAGAATCGAGTTTTGAGCTGTTGTCGTTCTCATTTTCCATCCTCTTCCTCTTGACTCAGTTTTCAAACATCTCTTAGCACAGTCAAGCCTGGTTACGCACTCACATGCTGTTCACACATCATATGCAATTGCAGAGAGAAGTGTCCAACTTCTCCACACCTCAAACACAGAGAGTGTTTTACTACTTTGCCCAGTAGCATGAACAATTTTAAGTTTGTCTGTGATTTCTTTGATTAGCACTTAAGCAGGCCTCTGGACGACAACTAAGATTGCAAATGTGACAAAAAAAAAAAAAAAAAAAAAGGACAATATGGAATATCTATTGGCAACAGTCAACCTTTCTTGTTTTTCATGCAGTTCATTAGCTTTTTTTTTCAGGCTGTTTTGTGGGTCTTCCTCTAACACACACTTCTGTCATGACGGTCAATGTGGTCATGCTCACGATGTCCCTGACTCATTTTCCCTTCTCTGAATTTGGATGAATCGAAACTTGATTAACTGAGAGAGCCAATGAGCCTTTATGGCAGCTGTCACCTTCCATTTACCTCATAAGACCAGTGATCAGACAGACTTATGGAATGAAATATTAACACAGCGAGATGATCACATGAAGGCTGCGCCCATGATACTTGTTTGTGTGTCACTGTGTGCACGGGTCGCTGTGTGTCTATTAGATGAGTGAGACTGAAAGTAAGAGACACCATCTGGTGTGAATAATTCTTATAGAGGACATTTATATTGGTGACATAATGAAGTGGAGATTGAGCGATTATCTTTGTCTGTAGTTCGAAGCCATGCCAAATTATTCAAGAGGGTCCTGAGAAACCTTTCAATATTTTATATACAGTCCTGGCTGCAGAATTATGTGATACACAGAACAAATTTAAACTGGGACAGTTCAATTACACTACAATTTGTCCCAAATTTTCTTTCTGGAAGTTTATAGTTCCTCATTTTTAAATTTTAAGCTGGACTAAATGGTCATTGGTGCTGATTAATTGTTGTACTGATTAGGAATGCACCATTTTTAAGATTCTGGCCAATACCGATAAATATATAATTGTATATAATTATTTTCATGCTATGACCTACAAGAATAAATGACTATTGTTTCTATTCCTTTATACTTTTTTCTTTAAATAATTAAAAAATAAATCTTTAAAACTAAAATAAATCATTTAAAATGGTAAGTGTATTTAGCCATTAATATAAAATACTGTATTAAAAAATTAATATTTGGTGTTATAAAATTATTAATGTTTTTAAATATTCACCTTGTGTGTTAGATGAATGCAAAGGTAATCTAAATGTATCCAATATTGGCTGATGTGGATACATTAAAAATGAATAATATCGGCCGATAACCAATATTGCATTGATATATTGTGCATACTTAATACTGTGAGTATTACTGTGAAAAAGGAAATCTAAACGTAAAAGACTGCATATTGGGGAAGTGAGCATACAGAATTAAATATCCAAAATCAGCTAATATGTTAAATTAAAAATCTCTAATATTGGCCATTAACCAATACAGTACCGATATATTGTGCATACTTAACACTAATGTTTTTGTTGTTGTTGTTTTAACCAAGGTGAAATAAAATTATCAATTATTTAGAACCCACATGGATCAGTGTTTTTTAAAGAAACATAGTGAGAAAATAAAAAGATTTAAAATGTTTAGTTTATTTTGGTTTTTAGGTTTGTAATGGCAGTGTTTTACTAAATGCCATGGTACAGTTGTTGCTTACTGAGGGCTGAGCCATGCTTCCAGTACACACACACACACACACACACACACACACACACACACACACATCTCTCTCTCCTCTCTCTCTCTCAGTCTCTCTCTCTCTCTCTCACACTCTCTCACACACACACACACACACACACACACACACACACACACACACACACACACACACACACACACACACACACACAAACCCACATTCATGTGCACATGTGTGGATGGGCTCCCCTCTGCTGGGTTGACTAATTGGCTGTGCAGTGCTGAGGGAGGTGTTTAGAGTCAGAGGGTTGTGCAGCTGTAGTCTCGTAGTGATAAATCAGCGTTCCTGCTGATCTATGAGCCTCTGTCTCTTTGTACGCAACAGCCCATCCGTGCTCAACACCTGTCTTGTTCCTTTACTGACACACATAGTGTATGTGCAGTACTTAAAAGCCAGAAATGGTGCTCATGAGTGTGTATTCCAAGTTTGAGGCCTCACTGAAAATCTGGGATTCAAAATTTCATTTTAACCTTGAACAGAAAATTGTTGTTGTTGACATAAAAAGAAATCTAAAATGATATTAAATTATTTTAATATATAAAAACAAATTGCCACAGTATATGATAATATAATTTGTAATAAGAACCTATTTATTTAATTTTGAAATTAAATGCAAAATGAAACAATAGTGTATGAAAAATCCCAGAGAGTGAACGGGACACAATACAGGTTGGATTCAAACCCAAATTTTCCACATCAGCGCCACTGCACAATGTTCTAACCACTAAGCCTCAGCGCTGACATCTACAAACTTAGTCAAACTGTGCATCTTGCAGACAGGTCTTGTTTCTGTAATTTAATGCAAATGCTTTGTCTTCTGCGTGCCATCAGGTTCATTCAGGAGATCGAGTCCCGTATGGGCCCAGCTCAGGCCAAGCAGTGTCAGCTCCACACCTTCCTCACCTACTACATCAACGACCTGTTCCTCAGCCAGGTCCGCACCGAGACCAATAAGGAGATTGAGGCTGTGACCAAAGTATCTGACCCGCTCAAGATCCTGGCCAGCGCTGACACCATGAAAAACCTGGGAGTTCAAAGACCTCTTCTACAGGTATCTTGTTTTAAGAAACTTTAGAAGAAAAAGTATGATAATATAAGTACACACACATACATTAAGATAATACAGCCTTCTTTATCTCCCTCGTTTCTTCACACTCTACTTCTCTTTTATTAGTCGATCCGTTAATTAGACTGTTAAACAGCATTTGCATACCGGTCAAGTATACAAAAGCCCGGTCTGATTGTTTTCTCATCTGAATTACACAGAGGGGGAAGGTTATTTTTTTCTCTTCTCATCTCTTCTCCTTTACTCTCCCGAGAGTGTCGATAAAGGCCACCTACCCCCCTATCACCTTACATCATAATTGGAGCTGAAATTGTGTTTGATCCTGGCTGACCTGGAATCAGCAGTTAAGTGCAGCTTATATAACACACAGCGGGGCGCCATGGTGACCAGCTGCCAGCTGTCCGTCTCTCCCAGGGCTGCTTCCTGGCGGCACAGAAAGTGCAACACTTTTATTGCCATGGAGAACACAGAATGTGCTTATCAACTAAGTTCATCAGCTAAGGGAATGAGTGCTGTCTCTCCTCTCACCTTTCTAGTATTTGCTTCTTGTTGTAGTTTAAATGCTCCTTACGGAATCATTTTAAAATATAGGATTATGTTATGTTAAATTATAATATATTTATATTATTTTATCACAGCCTTAAAGAAGCTGCCTAACAGATATTGTCTTTTTATGTTTAGCTGCACGCTTTTGTTTGTTCCTGAGTGCATTCGTGTGCAATTGTGCATGTACAACTGAGTTATTTCAATGTCTTCCTCCTATCTGAATCCATGATCTGGTCAGTTAACCTCATGAGAAGCTCTCTTTGCAAATATATGAGAGCAAGAATGCACTTGTGCTGAGTGTGATGAGTTTAGCACTCTGTTATAACTCAGATCAGAGCCGTTATGGGCCCCCTTACTCTTTAAACTGAGACCTGTCATCTCAAGGCTCTCCAAGTTGTGTGTTCTTGTGTTTATGTCTTAGCATTGCTTTCATTTCGAGAACAGTGGTAGTTCATTACGGAGGGGAAGGCACCAAAAGCTCACAGCCATTTGTTTACGATTATGATTTCTCCTTAACGAGGACTGCGGCATCTTGCTAATTACCCTGCTGGGCTAATGAGCGACTCTCTGGATAGCGGGAGCTCAATAAAATGCACTTTTGTTTTGATTTTTTTCTTTTTAATTACCTTCAATCAGAGGTGCCGCAGCTTTGCTCCTGACAGCTCGTGTGGCTCGTCCCATCCCAGCCTTTTGCTTTGTACAGTTGTAGAACCGTTTCCTGGGTCGTGGTATGTGTGTGTTAGAGAGACGCACTGAAGGAACGAGAGATCTTGCTCTTCAGAGGCACTTTAATAAAGCCCTTCATGAAGAGCTGTAGTAGTATGAGAAGTTGTTTGTGTTCTCATTTGTGCACAGACTTTGCAAAGTGCCTGTTGATTTTGAACTTCGCAGAGGAAGGAAGATCAGCACTGCATTCAGAAAGTGTTTGCTTTACATCCATCGGCATTAGCCAAGCACCAAATGTGGGTAAAATTTGGCTTTAGTGAGTAAATAACATTTTTCTTGCCAAATGGCCTGTTAAATTTCAAGCAAGTTTATTAGTTTTAATGTTTTTAAAAGAAGCTCACCATCACTGAATTTATACGTTTACTACAGTAACAACAGTAATATTATAAAATATTATTTAAATTTAAAATAGCTGTTTTTAACTTTTCTTTTTTAAAATGCAATTTATTCATATTCATTCATCCCAATAAGGCCCTCATTTGCATACAGTATAATCACCTAGAACAGGTGCAGAGCAAGACTGAAGAGCAATCTGACAGGATGTGTATTACTTCCCTAAATGTCTTTTTTTCCTGACAACAAAATATATGGAAAAGTCAGCTTCAGCTTCATTTCTAACGTTATTTTAGGAGTATGAGTTTAGTTTTCAAGCTCCCAGTATTCAATACAGCGTGCCATTGAGAAGGTATGAGACTAAAATTGACCCTCTTCTCAGACTGAACAGCCATCCATCCTGTGAGAAGCTATGAAGTTGAGTGAGGCTTCTCTCCAGATTGTCTATTGCCACTGTGATGCATTGTAGACCAAATGGAGAGGACAAATGATGCTTAAAGTAGTGCTCTCCTGTGGTCAAGGAAATGATGACAGAGAGATGTGGGGCTGTGTTTATGGGTGCATGTCGGTGTATTCCAGGTGCCATGGCTCGGATGTTACAGCAGGTGTTTTATGAGAAATCAGCCTGGGAGAAGTGGAGCATTGATCCGTGGGGAATGGGGCTTTTCTTTTAGTTTCACAACATTAAATATACTGCTCTTTGCCATCAGGAACCATGTTAACACACACACACATAAACACCCACTCCCATTTACTTGTGCAGTAGTACACAGGAAGAACTCTCAGGACGGATTTTATGTCTGTTGTTGTCAGCATTTTTAAAGCTTACCAACTTTTTTGTCATAACCCAGTGTCACCTTTTATTTCTGTAAACTTATCAACACCAACTTAATTTTGTTGGACAACATATATATATATAAAATAAAGTGAAAGTACGTACATATATATATATATTTATAAGTGCATATAGCCATATATATATAAGTATATTGATGGATGTACATATCCCCCACACACACAACCACACATTTTGGACAGGGTTGTTTTTCGAAGCTGTCTTATTGGAGAGCATGTATAATAATAACAGGCTTGT
The DNA here is from genome assembly GCF_018340385.1 of Cyprinus carpio. NCBI lineage: Eukaryota > Metazoa > Chordata > Actinopteri > Cypriniformes > Cyprinidae > Cyprinus > Cyprinus carpio. Next base: position 10,495,863 of record NC_056575.1, read on the forward strand.
TTTCATTTGCTTACAATTAAATATAGACGACCATTTACTGATTATTTGGACAGGGTTGTTTTTCGAAGCTGTCTTAATGGAGAGCAGACATTTAGTTTAATAATTAAACTTAATTAAAAAACAGTATAATTTTTTCTGTGTGTAATGAGAATGGTTTCTTGGCAGAGTTAGATTAGGTGTTACTACATTAGCATTACTGGTTGCACTTTTAAGCACAAGACTCGCTCAAATACAAACAGCCCCTGCTATCAGCACTCCTGTGTCGGAAGCTCAAGTTTGCTGTCCTCACTCTGTCTTGTATAACAACAAGGCCAGTGATATCAGAAAGCCTGGCTATCCATGCTCTGCCTGCTCTTGGCCTTAAACTCCTCTCCGGTTCTTTCTCTTTGCTGTTCTGTTCCACTGATGCTATCTGCAGGTCTGGGGCCCACTGATTGATTCATTCATTTCATTAGAAATGTTTTGAGGGGGTCACTGTGCAGCTTGTTTGGAGATTGGCTCTATTAATCTTCCCCACCACAGGATCTACGGTGCTGCTCACAGGGGCCACATGTCCGGACACCTCTTACAAAAATGCTTGGACTCACACACTTGATTTTAGCTGATGTTGGTGGAAAATTGCCAAAATGTTGAAAAAAGGTATTTGGTTACTGTTCATATTAGTCGTGCATGCAAAAATAAATAAAATAACATAAAAACTTACTAAAAAAACTATAAAAAATAAAATTAATAAAATCATATCTAAATATTAAGATGAAAAACTTCAAAACTTAAATGAAAATACAAAATGTTAGCTGGGCAACTTACTGAAATAAGTTTAAGTTGTATTACTAAAATTACTAAAACTAAAGCTGAAATGAAATAAAAAAAAAATCAAAAAATAAAAAAAAAAAAAAAAACAAAAAAAATACCACAAAAGCACACAAATAAACTATTAAAGCATGAACAATTAAAATGCTGAAAATATAAAAAGTACCATTTTAATGCTAAGAGAGGGCTATTAGTATTAAAGAATAAATACTAATAGATAATAAATACTATAATATTATGCAAATATATTTATATCAATTAATATTAAAACAACCCTGGTAATTATATACATTCATACTGTAAGTGTAACCAAATATTTTTGGAAACATTGCAGTTGCCTGGGGGCAACTTTTGCAGTTTTGATATTGCAATTTTAGGCCCCTTGTTTTCCAGGAATCTACAGATATCCAGTATTATATCCAGAAAGTCTTTTCAGTCAAAGGAGGTCTCAGTATAGGTATTTTAGGCTATAATGTTGTCAGAATATTCCAGGATGTGTTTTCTTCACAAGTCTGTTTTTAGAGACGTGATTTACTGTCTGTCTGTGCCGTTCAGTCAAGGCTCATTGTGAATTGTGGACTTGAGCTGCCACCAGCACTTTGCTAATGAAGCTGACCTTTTTAATCACACTGTATTCACCGTCAACACACACACAGCCCTACACATCAGTCTAGAGTTGAACTAATGAGGGTGACCTTTTTGTTTGTAGGGTCTGTGTTGTGTGGGGGTGTATATTTGGTGTGTGTGTGTGTGTGAGATATCTGTTGATTGGCATCCTGTAGTGCTCGGCTCCATTAGCGGAGCAAAGCTCTGTGTGGCACACAGACAGTGTAGGCCTTTATTAGGGACTTCTCATCACGGCAGAAACAAAAACAGACATGTTTGGGTGGTTTTTTCTAGCTCTCTGTGCTCTTTTCTGTACAGAGGCACCAGAATCAAAATAATGGACTTCAAGTTACTTTTTTAATTTAATCTGGAATTTATTTCCATATTTCATTTTATTTTCAGCCTTTTTATTTTATAGATGGAATGGGATAGGGAAAGCTTTTAAAACAGATATAGAAGGACTCTCACAACCAAAAAACGTTTGTTTTTTTGTTTTTTTTTCCCACAGGTAACATGCATATAATGCTTCTAAATGGAAAGCGCCTGTGTCACTGGTGGCTTCATGGCCATTCAAGCAACATTAAATTTTGACATAAAAAGTTAAACGAAAACCAGACAAAATAAACCATAGAATAATTTAGCATTTTCCTTGATGACAATAAATCATTTTCATGACCCCTTCTAACCTCTTTACACAACCTACAGTTTGAGAACCTCCACCTTAATGCATTGGTCAGCCGACTCAAGACCTAAACTAGATTTATGTGGCAAATTCATGTTATTACTTCAAAAGAGTGTAGTCCTTTCATGGAATCTGACAAAATTCATCTCAAAATTAAGCAGACAGCAATCCATCTTGCACTCTTTCTTGTGTGCTTTAGGGCACAGTCACCTCCTCCTGTTTTTTTCTTTTTTCTTGTTACCTCCGAAACTCGTCTGTTCTGTCTTGGGTTCTTCTCTCAGGCCAGCGTTAGTCTTTTGGGCTTTGACTGCACCAGAGTGGCCTGCTGAGTGTTTCTTCACCTGTGGGACAAAAAACAAGGGAAGACGGAAGAACTGAAGCTAATATCTGCCTGTGGAGCTAAAACAAGCGAAAAGTGGCCAAATATGCTTTCAGTCCTGGTGCATTAAAGCAGACCAAGTTCTGGATTTTAGTCTAACTTGAGCTGAATTTGAAGAGAACTGCTCTTTTAAGACATTTTAATATATTTCCAGTGCATTGGGGTTTTTCTGCAGGGAGTGTGCGTGCATATGTGTACAGAAACATCCGTTCCATAATGATAATGCGTATATCACCTCCTTCTTTTTCCCCCCCCCTCACCACCATCACCACAATACTCCACTATAGGGGGTGTATTATATCATCCTTTCTCCACTATATGAAAAAAAAATGAAGAGAATCTCAGAGCTGCTACATTTATGATGGATTTATGTGTGGGCCTGTATTATTATGCTGAAGTAAGACTTTGAAGAGCTCTGGAAAAGAAAGAAAGAGTGAGTTAAGCGAAGTTTGGAGGTACAAGGATAGAGGATTATATGCAATAACTTAGTTTTTCTTGACTAAATCTGTGCGTTTTTTTAAAATCTCTGTTTTTTTTTTGGTACAAATTCATCCTTGATTTGATTAGGAGCTTCAAATTAAGTCAGTATACATGCACACGCCCATAAACACACATTGTTTATGCCCTTAGATTTTTATAATGCTTTTTGGAACTTCAAAGTCCCAGTCAGCTTTCAATTTCATTGTATGGAAAAAAGCATCTTAAACATTCTGCCTTTGGTTCTCCAATGAAGAAAGAAAGGCATATAAGTTTGGAATGACATGTGATTGAATAAATAGTGACAGGATTTTCTTTTTGTGTGAACTAACCCTTTAAACAAGGCATTACACACACACGCAGAAACAAAATCCTGCATCTGTCCCCACAGTTGCGTTGTGGTTGTGCTGCGGTTGAGTCGCAGGGTCATGTTGGCACGTGTGTGCATGTCTGTGGGTCCCAGTGGTGTACGGTCACACTCACAGTGATGAATGAACTGTCGCACCGCTGCCCTTCTCATGCATTACACTCCTTTACCCTGGAGAGGCTTGTGTGTTTCTGCATGTGTTTTCACACTTCTAATACCACAAGAAATTGTTCTACCACATTAATTTACTATGAATTCTGCAAATATCATGTTTGTGTGTATGCACACCATGTAGAAATGTATGGGTTGCTGGTATGGGTTGGTGTTAGGTAGGTGTGTGTGTGTTGTGGTGTAATTGAAGTGCCGGAACGGTTCAGGTTAACTGCTCTGAACTCTGTGCTATGGGGTCAGAACTGGATTAATGGAGAAAACCCATAGCCCGTGAACCTCCTCTAAATACACACAGCCTCATCTCAACATCTGTCCACCAGCTTGTCATCCATTCTGAATAGGATTCGGTGTTCTCACATTCATGGAAAACCCGGAAATATTTACATATTTATGTTTAAATATTTTTGATTTCCAGGCCTAGAGAATTGATTACAATTAGTACAATTATAAAAATGGAAATATATCATATATAGATATATGTATATATAGATATATGATTATAATTTTTTAAATATGTTTTTATATATTATTGTTCAGCAATTCATATCATATAGAAATACTCTGACATCACAATTATGTACATACATGCTAAATATGATCTAGTTTCATAATATGTGTAATATATGTTCAATTATATATGTGACCCTGGAGCACAAAACCAGTCTTAAGTCGCTGGGGTATATTTGTAGCAATAGCCTAAAATACATATAATGGGTCAAAATTATTGATTTTTCTTTTATGCCAAAAATCATTAGGACATTATGTAAAGATCATGTTCCATGAAGATATTTTGTAAATTTCCTACTGTAAATATATTAAAACTATATTTTTGATTAGTAATATGCATTGCTAAGAACTTCATTTGGACAACTTTAAAGGCGATTTTCTCAACATTTTGATTTTTTGCATACTCAGATTCCAGATTTTCAATTAGTTGTATCTCAGCCAAATATTGTCCAATCCTAACAAACCATACATCAATAGAAAGCTTATTTATTCAGCTTTCATGTGATGTACATATCTCAATTTCAAAAAATTGACCATTATGACTGGTTTTGTTGGCCAGGGTCACATATTGTTACACAATATCTGTAGTATGTTCAGTTTAATAAATTGAATTTTTTACTCATTCTGTATGCAAGGCATTGAGTTTTTCAGTATGTAAGGAGTTTAAAATGTAAGGATAATGATTTGTTGGTAGTTTGTTCCAAAGGTGTATAAACTCTGTATTCTTAC
>NC_056575.1:10803090-10903090 GCF_018340385.1 Cyprinus carpio
ATCATATCAAAGAGAACGTAGCCAAAAAACGACTCAACAGAAAGGATGCTGCATTCCTCTCAGGAACCAATGGACCAGTGTCATATGGCTCAATGTGTCAACGATTATCAGAACTGAGTCTAAATAAACTTCAGATGTGATTTCTTCACAGTCAGTTCTGTGCCTAACTATCAGCTTCTGCCAGGTTGTTACAGGCCTTCGGCAACAATCTGATCCAAGTGAAGTGTTTCAGAGAACACAAAATCAGCACTAGCCTGTTTCTGGTCTTATAAATGACAGAAAAATCTCCACTTTTCCTCTCATTCTAGGTCTCTATGTTTAAAAGGCAACACATTTATTGACTTGTTGCTCCTTTCAGCAACGATTCACAGAAAGGTATTTACAGGCTACAGGACATTTAAAACAAGTGTGCTCCCTCAATTTTAAAACATACACATCAGACCAGTTTTATCATTGCACCCCAAAACCTGCCTTTTATTTATGAAAGCATTCCTCCACTGAAAGCTCTAAAATATCCAGAATTCCTCAAACGCTGAGAGAATGTTTCAGAAATGTAATTATCTGCTCATTTCAGTGAGTCATGTGTCAAAACAAAAGCACAAAAAGACATATTACTCAATGTGCAAAAGCCTAAAAATGTGGACTTAACATTCAGCTCAACAAACTGCATTCCTGGACTACACTTGCATAAAAGGGTTTCAACCACTCTGCCCTGTGCGGTCAGACTGGTTCCAGACCACTAAACCAAACTCCAAAGCCACTGCCAAAGCACAATTAGACTTTCTCACAGATCAAAACCATGGTTAAACCCATCAAACATGGTAGTCTTCAAAAGCACCTATCTGAAAGCCACAAAAATGTATTCAGATGGTGAATAAGCAATTACATGCTAAAGGCCGGCTGATTATTCTGGCCCATGAGAAAATGAGTAAAAAAAAGGATCAAACTCATGACTGTTACTATATCCTCGATCTAAGACAATCCCAGTTCACATTTACATTCAAGCACTCTTTCACTCATCCTCCCACTTCCTTTTTCCATGGCAACTGCCCATCTGTCATAAGCAACTGTTTTGACTTTGATACAAAGCTCCAGTGTCTTTTTCTCAAAGGGTTAAAAGGCAAGTAAAGAAAGGAAAAAGCAGCAGTGACCAGCATGGCTACCAATTAATGACTCTCTCTTTCTAACATCAAATAGTTGGAGCCAAATGGAGACCTTTGGCTGCCAAAGAATACTTATTGCATGGCCCAAGGACACTGTCTTTTGAAGGGAGGAAGAGAGGGATGAGAGTTTCCTGTCATGGTACAAACTGTGTACGTGAGTTCTGTTTGCAATTAGTGAAAGTCATAAGCCATACAAAAGAGAAGCATTCTCTAACCTTAAACCCAATATCAACCAAAGAGAAATACATGACCCAATTAGCCCAACTTTTAAAACCCAAAATGCCTGTTGAATGAGTCTAAACCTTCAACTAACTCTCCCCCCCCCCCCCAATGAATGTTTTGAGTTAGCTGGGAATTTTGTGGTGGGATTACCAGGAAGTAGCTTGTCAGACTTGCCTGATATTGGAAGGAAGCTATATCATTAAAGGATTAATGAGACACCAGTCCCACGCTCTCACTCTCTCCATCTCTCTCTTTTCTCCTTCAGAGTGCTTTCATCCTTCCTCTGATATGGCTCAAGGCACTTTGGCTTCCACGCCATGGATAAAGTGTTTAGGATGCGACTTCTCGAGCGAGTGGAGGCAAGCAGATGCAGAGCGGGGCTAGAGGACAAAACGTCTCTCCAGACAAGTCTATCCGAGGAAAGCGCTGTTAGAAATCCTCTAGTGTTTCCAGGCCTTACATGAACTCTTTCTAAATGCCAAGTGGCACACAAAAGGAAGAAAAACCAGGATGGAAAAGTCGGAGCAGACAGAATAAGGGCACTCGAAAAGTTAATGGCTTTTTCACAACAGCGAGTATGTGCGGGGGTTTCAAAGAGCAGGGATACTTGTCAGAATTTGGAAAAGTCTGAAAAGCTCTTGTCCTCTCCAACCGAACCAGAAAGAAAATCACATCAGCAATCAATTTGCATAAACACACTTTTCTGGCTTGAAATACAAAGGATGGTTTTCTCATCAGAATGCAACCAAAGCACCTTAATCCACACGCAAACCCACAGCTATTAACAAGGTACAAAAATGCAGGAAGCTACAATAAATGCATTTTTATCATCGATACACTCATGTATTCTCTCAGTTGCATTCAGCATCTTGAATTAATTCATCTAGGATATGCCAGAATGAAGCAAATTCACTCAAAACTTCCGATGCAAAGTCCTAATTTCTGCACCAAGCCTTAATGAACTGCACAAATCACCAAACCGAGATTCCCAAGGGGTGATACCAAAGTGCAAACCGTCCACCTCTCTTTGAGATGGTCAGTCTGTTCTGTCAATCAAATTCCCTGCTTTTCATCACTCAGAAGTGTTAAGACTGATCTTACCTGCACGTACAGGAGTGTGTAGAGCTGCAGACAAAGATCCGCAAATCCAGAGAGGGCTGGAGCTGATGTACAGCGCGGCAGGCCGAAGGCTGATCACTGTGTGGATGCCTGCAGCCAAGATCAGGCAGGTGTGCTCTGTCACGGGGGGAGGGGATGGAGAGAAGAACAGAGAGGGAGAGAGAGAGGACGAGTGGAGGGAGGGAGGGAAGAAAAAGAGAGAGGGAGGGAGGGAAGAAAAAGAGAGAGGGAGGGGTTGATTTCTTCCTCCTTTTTTAAATGAGACAATTGGAGAAGAACTTCCCCCAGTCTAGAGCGGTCCAAATGCAGTTGGAACAAGAAAAACTAGGAAGAAAAAGTTAGGAGGCGAGAGCTTGCGACTATACAGGCATTGGCAAGTTCCCATTCTGTGTCATCTGGTAAAGATAGGGAATTCTGGATACAACAAAAAGCGGCTCGGCTCCCTCCCTTTCATACTCTTTCGGCAGACTTCATGCTGCATGGTGGAAACATTCCCCTCCTTTCCACCCACCATACTTTTGTTTCTTTTGAAACAAGAAACTTATTCGGTGACCCGTAACCTCAACCACACACATACATACAGCATTTCCAAATCCACATTAGGCTTGTTTATTTGTACTGAGTAACAGGCGTGGAAGAGCATTGAATGTGTAAATGGAGGTACCCCGAAATGGGAAGGGAGGAGCTGGCTTGAGTTCAGCTAGTTACTGAAGTCAGGACCCAGGTTTTCTTCTCTCTCTATCTTTCTTTAATGCGGTTATTCTACATTTGCCTGACTTCCACTTTTTCCTGTCTAAATCGAAATACTGGGTTGAACTGGTACAATTCAATCCTCTTAAATCAGATTGGGCTTTTGGGATTTTCTGGCACACTTTTTGGAGACCGAAAAGATAAACTGTTTGGACAGGGGTGATTAGGATTTCAGTCTCAAGCCTCGTTCACATTGATTTTATCACACCGTGGGATGTCCTGCATTACTGGTTATTTGAAAAGCTTTTGAAAATCTAATCACAAATTAGATATAATTCAAGTAAAAATGACATGGCATTCAAGCGTGACAATGAATCAGGTTTTGCTGCTAAAAATGAACATTTCAGAAATTAATATGTTATATGAAGGGCAACAGTTTATAATATTTCATATTTCATATCATAAAATATTTTATTTACTGAATATAATCTATAATTTCAGCCTGATCTCATTCATATTCAAAGCTATTTGTACAGAACATTTACACACAGTTTGATACGTTTAGATATAAACTGTAATGCACAATGGATGTACTGACAGAATGTAAAAATTAAATATGCACATCTTTAGAAACTACAAAATCTTTACAAATCCTTAAAATTATGTTTTCTTTTATAAACATATTTTTGAGCCCCTAACCACACACCTATAACAGTCCTAATTAATTCTCAATTTATTTTAGATTTTTTTAACTATCTATATATAATAAAACACTAGAAATCACACAGAACGGAATGAAATTATCATTAAAAAAAGGCATTAAAAATTGTAATGACATTTAACATTTAATTTAAAAAGTCAACATATTATATCCCTGAATTCAAAATTCTATGAAATTCAATTAGTATACATGTGTATTAATATAATGTACATTTCAGTGCTTATCAAATATACAAAAAATGTATGTGTGTTAGAACCTCAATTTACATATGAATACCTACAATTACTAATGAGATCACACTGATAAATCATGCATACAATAAAATCGGCCACATTATCATAGTAATACAGGATATGGATCATGTGCGCTCCACTGTTATAAGGAAGTATCTGGAAGTATCATCTGACTGCACGTTTTCATAAAAGTTCAACTATTTGAAGTCATTGGGTCACTGTTACTCATGTAATAATTCAAACTCAATGCAAGGATTGTTTGGTTGGATATTTTGGATTTGGTTGGATATTGCTGGATGCTTATCAAGACCCTTATGATTGATGAACTTATAGTTTCAAAATTATTTCTCACTGACCCCTGAGCCATGAGTCAAATATAAGGAGACTCTGAGACATAGTGTGCTCCTTTAGCGTAAAATCTGGACAGTGTGATGTGGCGTCAGATCAGTGGAGGATGAAGATGATGACCTGTTAATCATTCCCTCCGGCCATCTGCCCAGGGCTGAGCTCAGAGTCAGAGGATCTGGCCAATAAACCTAAGGCCACAGCCAAATGTCCACATAAAACTCAGACACACTTGTGTGACCCACACCCTCCTATTTACCCGCTTCACATTCTGTCCTTCTTTCTCTTTTCCTCTCCCTCCCCGCACATGAATCTGCATCTAGTCTGGATTTTATTTTAACTTATTTTAAGGAGTTTTGTTGAGTAGGTTTAAAGGGGTCATATGATGCGATTTCAAATTTTCTTTTCTCTTTGGAGTGTTACAAGCTCTTGGTGAATAAAGAAGATCTGTGAAGTTGCAAAGACTAAAGTCTCAAATCAAAAGAGATATTCTTTATAAAAGTTAACACTCATCCACGCCCCCCTGAAACAGCTCGTTCTAACACGCCCCCACATCTCTACGTCAGTATGTGGGAAGATTTGCATAACAGACGTTCATGCAAAGAAAGGTGGCGTACCTTTTATTCTCATTGTAGTATTGTTGCCGACGCCGCCATGTTGTATAGACACTGTGTGATTCACTGTGAAAACAAAACTACTTTCTTTGGCCTTCCAAAAGAGGACGATATCCGATTCGTCATGCCTGGAGCTGATCCGTGCTGGTTGCTGAGGAAATACATCAACTTTGCACTGTGGATCACCGAATCGGCTTTCACCATGGACGGAGCGGTGTCCAGCCCCGGGTCGTCACATGTGGTTGCTGCAAGCCCAAGGTAACGTATGTTTCTTTGTAGAAACCGCCTCAAGCCGCCTGCCTCTGCTCACTCTAGTCCGTGGCTCACTCTAGACCTCCGGCCTCTGCTCACTCAAGGTCACCGTGTGTGATGCTGTTTCGTTGAGAAAGCGAAACTACTTTGTTTTTGCTGTCCAAAAGAAGACGCCACTAGAAATCATGTTTATATCACGTTTATAATGGGTTTTATGTTTATGTCTCATCGCTCCGGCCAGACAAGGCATCATAATATGTTAAGAGGTGTAACATTTCCGTCACAAGTTTGAGGCATTCGGCCAATAACAACGCGCTGGATAGCTGGCCAATTACAGCACACCTCACTTTTCAGAGTGATGAGCCTTGTAAAAATCGGCGCATTTCAGAAGGCGGGGTATAGAGGAGAAACAATAATGCACAGTATGTGGAAAATAATATATATTTTTTAACCTTAAACCGCATAAACACATTTCATTACACCAAACACACAAAATAATGTTCTTTTTGGCAGCATCATATGACCCCTTTAAGACTGTAAGGATGTCACACAATCTGTTCATATTGCATTTGCTTAATTAAAGCAGATTCTATTAATTTACACATGGATTTGCACCAAAATTTTGATGTCGAAACTGAAACGAATGTCTATGAATTTTTATTCTATAAGATGACTCTCACTTTATTTTCCTATGTCCCTCTTCATATCTGATTTCTCTTCCTGATCAGTCTATTTCAAAATGGACCAATGGGATCAAAGCAGGTTCCAACACCACCAGTGCTCCCTAAAGGATAGTTGACACAAGGGCCCCTGCTGGTGTCAATGACAGTTTGGCTGCGTGTGCTTGCATACACAAGCTACAAATCCTAATGTGGAAACTATTACACTAAAAGTCAAAAGGAAGAGAGGAACTTATTAGCTATGCTAGGAAAAAACACACATATGACATATGAATCAGTAGTTAATGAATGTGTCCATGGATTTGTTTAAAATTAATATAAAGTTTTTAGGTAATATATATAAAATGTTAGATATATCCTATATATTCCGTAAAAATGGTATGTGTAAGTGTATCTATCTTTCTAAATATATATCTCTAGATAGATAGATAGACACACGCACACACACACACACACACACACACACACACACACACACACACATAGTCTAAATTAATGAGGTCATAAAAGCTAAATGTATGATATAATTCAAAAAAAAAAAAAGATGCATTTTAGATGCCATATATAACGTCACACTGCACGTCTATAATGTCTCTCATGTCAGCTACTCAAAAATTGGACATGTGAAAACCATGTACAAACATTAAAAAATTCCTGTAGACATCTTGACCTGACAAAGGCTTTGAATCATTGTTAGAAAAGTGAGTTGTGTGAAATCCCATGCCATTCAGTGGTTAGTTACACAATGCAAAGTCGGGACCAAATGACTCAACTTTTGCAAGCAATCTGGATTTAATCTCAGAACTAGTTCAAAAGAGTGGCAAGACTGAAGCAGCTCTGTCTGCCTTATGCTTGGCATAGATACGGATCTGCAGATCAGCCTCCAGACGAGAGACGTGATGTATGCAGCTGAAAAGGGAGCTCAGAGTCTGTTAGAATCATTAGAACCTGCAGGCAGAGTGCAGACCAAACCCCGAAGGAGCAGCGCGGAGAAACCTGAACTCTACTGCCTCTGGAACCGCTGAACAGCTGGGACAAGATGAGGAGAAAAATAAAACAAAAAGACAAATGATATCAAACTACAACAGACTTTGTGAGGTGAAAAATATTTACAAGGCTGTAGAACTACAATGAAAATGGTGCAAATATTATTTGCATGTGTCCAGTGACTTTTTATATTGTGAAGCATGTGTGTGTGGACATATCTGTTTCTCCAATCCTGAACAATCACCACTAAAGTAAATAAACCGTACAATGTCATTAGTTAAAGCACTCAGTGGAAAGTCTTGGTTTAGGGGTTTTATTTCATGTAAAAGTTCACCCTGTTTCTCCACATCATATTGTTATATTGTCAGAAATCTGCATGGTCATTCAACTGATTTTATTTATTTATTTATTTATTTATTTATTTATTTATTTATTTATTTATTTATGTCACTACTGCATCAAGATCTTACCATAATCTACGATCACTGCACGAGTGTTTGTAAACTGGAGGGTCGCGAATAGTTGGTAATAGTTCACTATAAAATAATTAAAAGTAAAACAAAAATGATATAAAAAAATAACAGTTTATTTATACATAAATACTTTATGTATACATTCATTTTTATTATTTTTTACATTTATTTGCAGATAACATTAAAGTAATACATTGGAAAAAAATAAATAAATTAGTAACTGACTAGGTTTGTTCACTGACTGATATATGGAATTTCAACCCGATCTCACAGGAAAACCAAACTATTTTTACGAGGTGGTAATAAGCATAAAGGGGAACTAAGCATAAAGGTCCACCCACATAACTGCCCCCACTGGGTCCCCACTGTTTAAACAGACTGAATGAAAACATACAAATGAGTTAGTAACTAATAGGGATAAGTAACTAATTCGCCAAAATGTCAAATGGTTACGAAATGTGTTTTTCTTTTTTTAACTGGTCTGGTTTTCTGAAACCAGATGAAGGCTAGCATTAAAAGCTGCTCTGATCTAATCCCTGCATCGCCAACCACAATTACCAAAGAGAACCACACAGACCTCACATCTGAATCAAGGTCTTAAGAGAAAACACAGCTGTGATAGTGTGGGCGGTGGAGAACATCCTCTTCCCTCATTTCTACACGCTTTCTTTCAGAATCGTGTTGTTATTATTTACATAATTATTACAGATTTAATATCTCCTCCTATCCATACAGCAGAAACATTTAACAAGCATTCAAAGCTTGACATTTATTTGCAAGACTTCACAAGCACTGAACAATTGGATCTTAGAACCAAAATAACATTGTGTGCTCCAGGATGTGCGCAATCTCTTTGGCATTTTGGTGAGTGTATATTTGTTGTACTAAAACTCAAGATGTGACAGATGGCAGACCGCCTTGCTATTTAAAATGTAGCTAACCACTAAATTTGATCCTCAGTTATTAAACTACAATTTCATGCAATTAATTTCTTAAAATCTGGCATGTTGGTGGTTGAGTCAAGCTCAGACTGCTTTACTTCTAGTGGACTGATCCAGTGTCAGTTTTTCTAGTTGAGTCTGGTTTTGATTTATAGCTTCCATCAGACACCAAACAGCTTTTACTGCCGGCTGCTCAGTCACAAGACCACCAGAGCCCAAAGGAGCCATAAAATGAGCATCAAACTGGCCAAAACCCTAAAGAACCCAGCAGAACCCCACACAAACCATTCCCAACTAAAGGAACCAATAGACACGAACCAAAGTCTGCATACAAGAAACAATCACACATACAGTAGAAACTATATGAGAGGTTGCATTTGTGAGAAAAAGTTGTATGGAAAAATTCTTAAAGACAGTAAAATATGTGATGTCTTTAGCAGTCTTTACTTTAAAGTGTAGCTTGGAATGTCTGCAGTAGTTTGTGCCTCTGTTCTTGGGGGGAAAAATCTTGTTTTTCAAAAATATCTAAAAATATCTAAAAACCAGAATCATTTTTTTGTGAAGATATGTTTTCAGATATGTTTAGACTTGTTTTAAGAAATTATTTCTTGATTCATTTCTTCTTACCTCATTGGAAAATTGTTGATGCTTCTTCATTAAATGCATGTTGCTGTTTTTATGACTTTAGTAAGATTAAATACTCATTAAAAATATATTTTTAAATGTTTTTTTCTTTTTCTTTTACAGGTAACAACATAGTGACCATTATGGACTGTTTTAACTGATAAGCAGCAGCTAACTCATTCATATTTCCGATCAGTAAAATAGAGTAGAAACAAGCCTTTTCTCCTCTGCAGCTGAAAGATGGAAGTTTTTAAGAAACCTCATGTCAGTGATAACAAAATAAACAGATGCTTCCACCCTGAATGCACACAAATGATACAATAACACACCCATACCCCAAAACAACATCCAATATACACACACTCTAGTCTACAATACTATGCACACACACCCTGACAAGAAAATGTATTAGGCAATACTAGAGGAATGTACAAATTCAGGGGAGATTTGGAGTCTGGCTGGTCAGGAAAGGGCCAGTAGAGGGGAAAAAGATTCCACATAAAGACACATGCTGAAAAAAAAGAGAAGAAAACATGATGCTTGTCCTTGCTTGATGCAAAGTTAACCATGACGTTTGAAAGCACAAGTAAATATTTCCTTCTTGTAACTACGTTTCTCCAAATACTGTGTTTTAAAGTGATTGATTGCCATGTTATTGCTTTTTCTCTGTGTCTGCCACAAATGAACGTTCCTGTTGGCTTATTGTTCCCAGACCTCTGCGATCCTGTTGATTTTATCGAGGCCTTGGCTCAGCTTTCCTGTCTAAAGTTTGAATAAACGGTCAAAACCCCCTCCTCTAGCTGTCCCAGACATCTTGAACCATTATTCTTTTGGGTTTTTTAATCCTTCCCTGGACTTTCAAAGACATGCCTTATCACACACCACTCTGAATCTCAGAGAAACTAAAGTATCAGTTTCATCAAGCAAATATGTTGCAACAAGTAACTCCAATTGCACAGGAAAAAAAACAAACATTTCCAATAAAATTAAGCGAGTATTTAAACCAACCACCCACCCACCGTGACGGCTGCCTTGCTTGTAAGCTCACAGTTACCCAGCTGAATGACTGACGGGGAGTTTGGCTGAATAGAAGGTCAGCCATCTTTCTTTAAACTCTCTTCTGAATGGAGCAATGTGGAGCTTTCAGCTTTTCTCTGTGACCGTCGTCCAGGATGCCTGGTAACACTGACTGCCAGACGAAACACTTCCTTTGTATATGTCAGGCCTCGGCGCCTGGCCATCACTGTGCCTGTTTTTATCTCATTCTGTGTTTGTGCATTTGATAGGAAGAGAATATAAAGAGACAGTCTCTTCTTTTTTCTCCATTATGGGTGCCGGTTCTTGTCCAAAATTGTTTTTAGTATAGACAATACATTTAACAGCTGTTTTGATCCAAAATATAGTGAACTTCCTATGGAGGGAGCATTTTTAGATGGCAAAGACTGTTTCAACCAAAAGTTAAGCATCTTAATTATTATTTTAGATACATTGTAAGACAGCATCTTACTGCTCTTTGTTGACAAGGCAATTCTCAAAAATCAAATCAAAAATTACACGAGGTGAGGAAAGAGCTGATAATAGTTTTTTTTTTTAATCTATGCAAATATATAAAATGAAAATATATACATTTCAATCAGTACTAAATGCAATAGTCCAATTTTTCTCTCTCAAAGTATTAGAGTCTGCTTGTTAGCTTAGCAAAATGCTATTGACAAGCTTCACTTAAAGGGATACAGACATTTACCACAGCAGGCAATTAGACACTCCTAATTGAGATTGTAGATAAAGTGTCAGTGGTCCATTTGAGAGATAGGTGGCAGTAATGCACTTATAAGTCTGCGATCCGCTATAAAGCAAGAAGAAGAAGATGCCTCATGCGCTGTAGTAAATGCGCGTTCACAAGAGTTCTAACAATTCGGACATTGTGTGAATTAGAGGTAAAAAATAATATAAATACTGTTCAGTTTCTTGCACAGACTGATCGTTTTGTGTCTTTGCACATCAATGTATCATCCCAAGCCGCAGGGTTTAATTTGGATTTGTCTGTGCATGTTTTTTTTACTCTCATAGATTTTGTTACCATTGCCATACATTAAACGACTGACAGACTGCAACGGCTGGAGTTAAAAATCATAATTTGTGTTCTACTGAAGAAACAAAGTCACCAACATCTTGGATGCCCTGGGGGTAAGCAGATAAACATAAAATTTTTATTTTTGGGTGAACGATCCCTTTAAATCAATTGTGTACCATGTTTTCCAACATTTTTGTCAGTTAAAGTAATTTTGTGCTTATTAGAGTCTGATAACAAGCTAACAAACAAACTAACATCAAAATTAATTTAAATATGCATACATTAAATAACTGTAAATACATCTGATCTGAATGCTGCTTTAGATGCAGACACTGTGCCATTTCTGTAGTGTATAAATGGATTTTGCTGATACATTTGAATGGTAAAATTTACTGTCTACAGTGTTTTACTCTAAATGAATTTGTTAAATGTAAGAATTTTGACACAAGAGCTACTACTTACCCATGTTACTTACATGAATTACATACCTGTATTATTTTTTTATACTGTTCATACTGCTGTGTTGGAGATGTGTGAAAGAGTCTGAGCCAAGCATGAGTACACTGTTTGGTCTGACAGACTGATATAAATATACTTGTATATTTATTCACAGTTAAGAATACTGGCTTTTGCACTTTCTTCATCTGTGTACATAATGAAGCTCAGCTTACAAAAGTAAAACTGCCTGAAATCAATTTAAGGAGGCAAACATTGCAAGAACTATTAAGTTATGAAGAATAGGAGTTTTGGGAGTCAGATAGTTATTGCTATAAAGATAATTTCATGTCAGTATTGCACACCCATAAGTCTGCTTTCAGTGAACAAAGTCTGTGTGAGATGAATGAAATCCTGAAGTCACTGTGAATCCTCTCACGTGGCTTCCTCGTTGTGCCCAGTGGGGCTGATTTCCCATCATCCTCCAGAGAGTATAATAGCAGCCCAGTCTGTTTCTCTTGGACGTACGCATGTTTGCTCTACTGTTCACATATATTCTGCGCTGAATGCTTAACATTTTCACAACTGAGATCAAGTGCCTGTGGCTTGCTTTCTGCTACCTCTAAAACGTTTTACAGAGAATGAGTTATCCACACTTGCACCGAGTATGACAAAAAGAGAGAGAGCCTGAGAAGCAGGGATCAATCCTAACTGTAATAAAACTAGATTTTTACATTTTTAAAGAAGATGTAAGTTGTGTTTTTTGCTATATGCAAACTCACTGCAACAATTCAAAAGTCTTGTGACTGGTTGTTAAAGGGATACTCCACCCCAAAATGAAAATTTTGTCATTAATCACTTACCCCCATGTCGTTCCAAACAAATAAAAGCTTAGTTCATCTTCAGAACACAATTAAAGATATTATGGATGAAAACCTGGAGGCTTGAGACTGTCCCATAGACTGCCAAGTAAATAACAGTGTCAAGGTCCATAAAAGGTATGAAAGTCATCGTCAGAATACTAAAAATTAGTTTTCTTAGCTTACAAATAGTGTTCCCGTCACTTCATATAACCCAGATTGCACATCTGATGGCAGATGAAGTATTCTAACGACGACTTTCATACGTTTTATGCACTTTGACACTGCTATTTACTTGGCAGTCTATGGGACAGTCTCAAGCCTCCAGGTTTTCGTCCAAAATATCTTAAATTGTGTTCTGAAGATGAACAGAGCTTTTACGGGTTTGGAACGACATGGGGGTAAGTGATTAATGACAAAATTTTCATTTTGAGGTGGAGTATCCCTTTAAGATATTCTGGATTGTTTCAAATCCCTAACTCAAAGTATTAACAAAAGTAGCCTTAGTGAGTGCTAATAAAGTAACATATATCTGCAATAATAATGAATTTTTGGGCATTGTATGTGTTCTTGACACTTTGGACCGCAGTTTACTTGGCTGTCCTGCAAAGTCCAAGTTGCTGACTGATTGATCATAGATCTGCTGTTTCTGCTTTACATTACCACCTATCAGCTTCAGTCTGTGTTTGCGAGAGCGCGTGCTCGCATGTGTGTGTTCCAGCTTAGTCATTTAAGTTGTTGTGCTGGCAGTGTAACTCACATCTCGACTGATCAGTGTGTGAACTCAGCCCTGCTTATCCACTACAACTCCAGCGGCGTGTCTGGTGTGACAGAGTGCCTGCTTACCTAAGCGCGCTCCTGGCTCTCCTCTCATTTTCGCTTGGCTCTGTTTCCTGAGGCTGATCTCATATCGAAACAAAGGACATCTGCTTCTGTTCATTTCTCCATCTGAAATGAGTGACCGTGTGCTGCAAAAAAAAAAAAAAAAAAAACGATATATCCTATATTTTTCCAGAAAAAAAAGTTTTAAATTATGCAATCGCATGTAAATTTATTATGTTTTAATGATTTTTAGAATTTGTTTGAAAATAACACAAAATAAAAAAATGCTGTAGCCAAATGAGGGATTAAATTAACATGCATTTAGTGTTCAAAGCAGCACAATGACAGTAATACTATGTTTTAATACAGAATAATACAGAACTGATCAATTTAAGCTTCATGAGATCACATGTTCATATGATCCTAATGAGTGATAACGCTAAACAGATGTGGCTTCCTGTCCACAATGGAGGAGCACAAGAATAAGCACCGTTTCACACTGCATGCATATGCAGCACTTAAACAGCCCATCAGCGTAACCGCAACAACACACATATAAGGATGTATTAAATTAATAAAAAGTGAGAATATAGACATTTATAATGCTGCAAAATATTTTTATTCAATTTTGAATAAATGCTGTTTTTTTAAACTTTATATTCATCAGAGAATCCTAAAAAAAATATCAGTTTCCACAAAAATATTAAGCAGCTGTTTTCAACATCAACAGTATGAATAAATGCTTCTTGAGCAGAAAATCAGCATATTAGAATGATTTCTGAAAGATCATGTGACACTGAAGATTGGAGTAATGATGCTGAAAACTGAGCTTTCCCTTTTACATTTTCAAATACACAGAAAACTGTTTTTTTAATTGTAATGATATTATACAATATTACTGTTTTACTGTCATTTGTATCAACCAAATGCAGCCTTGGTGAGCATAAGTAAATTTTTTTATATAATGTTAATGAATTCTTACCAATCCCAAACTTTTAAATGGTATTTTCCATTATTTTATGTTGTGCTTTACTTCTGCAGCTTAGCCTCTAGAATTGAATTGTTGAAAAAAACAAAAGGGTTTATCCTTCAAAAATTCAAGAAGGATCATGCTGAGAGGCTAGGTGAAAAATTATGAGTCTGCTAAAAATCACCTTTAAATGCCAGATGGTATATCAAAGCCTCCGTGCATAACATGACTCTACACACACAATCATTGAAGAGCCCTCCAGGCTGTCTGGATGAGATGCAGGAAGCACATTGAAACAACAATTATCTCCTTGAACACATCCTGCTTTCTTATGAAGGCCTCGTACTTGCCCAAACAGACACTCGTGCAAGCTATTGAAAACTTCATTAGGGGTGGTAATAGACTTTGGGATGCACCATTAAAAAGTGCCGTAAATTCATCACCGCTGATGAGTCTTGTGTTTATGAAGTCTCTGATTTCTTTGTCTTTGAACGTCCCATATTGAAAAGCTGAATGTTGTTAGGAGAGATATGAATACTAAACCTGCGGTAAACCTCCTTGCAAGCAAACAGCACAGTAAAGTTTACAAACTGGTCTGCCACAGCTGGAGATCACATTAGTGAGCGTCTCCAGGCCTAGAAAAAGCTGCGTCATGAACGCTTACCCCACTTCCTCGTGGCAAGCGGTAAATCATCAGAGCGTTTTCACAAACACCTCAGCTTTCCACCTCAGCTAATGAAGCTACCGTCCTAATTCCCATTGACATGTACGAGACGGTATTAGAAGGAAAAAATGACAGAAAAAATGGTAGGACGAGCATCAACTTTGGAGTGCTTAGGTAATGTCTGCTTGAGGAGGAAACATTGTGTTCTACAATAGACTTTTTATCCAGTCAGGGACTAAACAAGTAAAGAATACAGGGAAAGGAAAAACATGAATTACACAAGATTTTTTCATTTCCAGAAGTAAATGTGTAGTGCTTGCCCTTGCAAAACTCGCCACCACAATGCTAACTGGTTGCTAAAATGCCCAGAGTTGTTGTTAGCACATTGCGAAGCGGTTTCAAGGATGTTTTGGGTGATTGCTAGGTCATTGTTTACTGTCCTCATTTGAAAAATGCTAAAACTTTTACTTGAAAAGTAAAAACACGCCTCTTCTCAATAAGCCATACAATTGGATGTATGATTCACGGTCCAGGACACATCATTTGTCAAAGATCAGGGAATTGCTCAAATTATATATCATAATGGCTTTAGTGATTCTTACCTTATAGAACACCATTAATAACGTGTGTGATAAACAGTCTCTGACTGAGGTCTTTAAAAGGTGACGGCATCTAAATAAGGAACTGGGACAAAAAAAGACAAGACAAAAAGGGTGAGACAAAATCCTGTTCAATAAAGTACCTTTTCTTGGTTTTCTTCTTCAAAGTGGCATCTTTTAGGAAAAACAACCTAATAAAGGTTTGGAAATACACTGTAGGAATGTGGAATTCTTATAAAGACTCTAAAAAGCACACCTGAATGCTCAGGGGTCTCGTAATCCCGCCTCACAGATAACATTTAGGGATAAAACCAGGGCTGGTGTAAATTAAGCATAGTGGCCTTTGACCTTTAGCTTTAACACCGGTGGTCATATGACCCTATAAGGGCATTGTTTATGGCACTTCACCATATGAATGTTCCTCAGGCTGGAAAATATCCTTTTGCTGTATCTAAAGCCAGATAATAAAACATTAGGTATATAACTACACACTTCCAGCAGCTATTGTTTATTTTCTAAACAAAAACTTCTTTAAGATGCTCAAAATGTCTTTGTATAAATATGTATAAATAGCCTGAGATGAACCAGTATAGGATCCTGTACCCTACGCACACAGACACTGTGCAGAATAAAGGAGGCATGGCTTGACTGCCCGCATGGAGATTTCCAGGACATTTATGTTCATATGTATATATTTGCATGCAATTGTATATGTGATAATGGAGTGAAACAGCAAGTGATTCGCTAATGTGAAAAACAGTAAACACAGCAGCCCTCTTGTGGAGCCTGCATGTTTGTAAATGAGACTTTATATTTGTCTGTTTGCAGACACCTTGTGTCCACACCAAAGTTTTTGTCCTATTAAGGGTTAATGAAATAGAGGAAAGAGAGAGAAAAAGTGATGGTGAGAGAGATCAGGGGCTGTAAGTGCAAATACATACATGTGTCCATATATATATATATAAAGTGTGGGTGTGAGTGTATAGAGGTCCGTCTGGCTCCCATGGTCCTGTCTTCGACTCTGTTACTTTTTCTTGCTCAGTTGCCACTTCCCCCTTTCTCTCTCCTCCCTCTTTTCTGCCTGTCTCTCTCTCCTTCTCTCCTTCCCTGACTCAAGCGCCACCTCACTTCGGTTGCAGTAATAGCAGAGTCACTCAGCTTTGAACATTTGACCAGTGTCCCTTTAACCCTATGGGTCAGGCTAAATGTTTGTAAAAATCATTCTTTTATATGAATTAAGGGAGCAGACTATGTGTGATTTATATCCAATTACACTTATCTTTTGCTTTTCGAGTGATCAGATCACTTTAAATATAAAATCAGGGATAAATTTAACAGTCAGGTTTTATCCAGATTAATTGATCATAAAGTAAACTGTTTACTTGTTAATTAAACCAAAACATGATCTGATAGTAACATTGTCATTTTAAGATGTTTTTCAAAGTAACTTAAAAATGAGGAAAAACCCAAGCAATTTATCATCTAAAGATACTAACTTAGTGCAGAAGCGTAAGTGCGGAAAAATAGAAAAGATAATTGGAACTTGGAAGCTCATTCCACCACAAAATAAAAGAAACAGTCATCAAATCAAGCATTTTTACTCATTCAGGTATCCCAGACTCCCCATTTCCATGTGACCCATGTCCTCTAGAGGACACAGGTCCTCCAGACCAGTGTTGACCTGATTTTCTGGTTATTGACCTGGAAGGACGCTTTGTCTCTTTCCATTTATTCCTTTTCCTTTTTTTTCAGGGTGGGGTTTCATTTCCTGGCTTTGTGTTTGCAGACATTCTTCAATGGTAACTAAGTTCAGGCCTTCTGTTCATTAAACGCCACAGGCTAGACTGAATCCTAATGGAATCACAGATGTTAGCATTAGCATTAGATGAGCAAGCAGGCTTTTGTGGTTACGCTGCTGTTCACGATTTTCTGCATTGCCTTTACTTGTATTTTTATTGTGCTTAACTGTCAACTATCTACTTCAAGCAACTACATTTTAACCTCAAGCAACACAACAATCTGTGACCTACCCTGGTTCATGAGATGTCTGCAATCTAAAGCCAGTAGCCAATTGTTATCTTGCTGTTTGTTCCTATGCCTAACTGTTTGTTTCTACACTTCTTTCAGCACTTCTATGATGCCAGAACTAGCTCAGTCGTGCACACATGCATTAGAGATGGTCAGATCCAACACTGTACTTCAACCATTCAAAAGGCTATCTGGATATATGGAGAGAGAGCAATAATTAAAGAAATGTTTGTGAACTATCTCATTTCTCTTTGCTTAATGGACATTGTGTAAAACGTAAAATAAATAAATAAATAAAACATAAATTATAGGGGTCAGGGTCCTGCTGGACTGTAGGGAGGTTCTGGAAGAGTCGCTCACCTTCCTAAAATCCTTCTTTTTTTCTGTCTTCCTCTCTCCCTCTCTCTCTCTCTATGCAGCTGTCTCCCAGTGCCACGTAGCTTTCCTGCATTATAAGACAGATGGAATTTACCAACCCTACACATGAAGCTGCTATTTGCTTGCTTTCCATCTCATTTCTCCCTCACTTTGTCACCCCCTTCCACATCTTCACCTCTCTTTCTTTGTATTCCCTGACTCATTCTCCACTTACACACACTCATATCGTTTCCTTAAACAGTCTCACTTAATTGAAAGTAAAGACCTCAAAACTTTGGCAGCACCCTGTCAAATTTGGTCATATCCTAGAGCAGGCACATCATTTGCATCTGCTTTCAACAGGTCAGAAAATATTAAACAAGAACAGTCATTTGAGACATAAAGATAAGCAAATAATGAAGTTTGGGGGGATTTTAAATAACAGTCAGTAATAACCCATATGTCAAAGGGCTGAAGATGAACAAATCTATTTGTGCATAATAGTTTCTAATAGATCACATTAACTTTGCAAATCAGTTTAGAATAACCAGGGGAAATATTTAAAAAGTGTGATGTAAAGTTGTGTATTGTGAAGCACTTTTAAAATATACTCTTCTGCCATCTTGTGGTGAATACAACCGAATGCAAGAGTCTCTCACAAGGTAGTATTCTCCTTAATTCTGGACTCTGGATCCGGCATAAACTTGAGCAGGGAGACACTCAATAACTTTCAACCAAAAATGTTTGTTTGCAGTGGAAAAAACACACACATGTTGAAATTGCTGTATAATTAGATGGACTATGTAAGTCCCATGTGGGTCGCCAACCCTGATTGTAAGCCTAAAACAGATATTTCCTGAAAAGTTATATCTCAATTCTGATTGGCTGATTGAAATGTTGTTCCAGGATCAACAAGGATGTTGATCCAGGAACATGTTGTACTTGGTGAAATCAAGCTCACTGTCCCATGTGTGAGAGAGAAAAACAGCCAAGTTGACCTCAGCCAAATTCTGAATAATGAGCTTTTCTTCACTTTAAATAACCGCAGCCAAGCAGCAAAACCTGCCAAGCATTAACCAAGAAAAATATAACAAGTAATTTATCAGAAAAACACTCTTTTCACTATAAATAATGAAAAACACTCACAATATTTTATATACTTATCATAATGAATTTCCGTGTTATGCTATGAATCTTAGACAGTATATCTTGGCGCACCCTTGGGCTGAAAGGTCATGAAGAACCACTTTGGTAAACCAGTGCTGATATAACACTGGCTGAAGAAAAAGACCAAGTAGACTGCCAGATTAGAAAATGGGTGTTTTATTATCATAAGTAATACACTTCGATGATGAAATACACTTATGAAACATCAAATAAAAACAATGTCATCTCAAAACAACTGTCTCAGGATACATCTAAGCAAAACAGCCTTGTTCTCTCTGGTGTTTAAAAAGTATTCACATTTCAGTGATGTAACAGTTGTAAAACATCACATTTTATGGAAATCAAGTAATCTAGGCCTCATGGGGAAAGGGGCATCAGGAGTGGGTCAAGACCCAGGCCGAAACCAAATCCGAACCCAAATTAGCATCTCCATTACAAAAACCAAACCCCAAAAAACAAACTATAAACATCTCAAAATCAAAAACATTATACATTAACTTTCCTATATCACAACCATGTTATTTTGTAAGGTTTGTATATCAGGACCAGGATACATTTTCTGTCCTATATGACAAGTTTCCTTATCACTAACTGTAACTTTCAGACTTTTGTCCTACTGAAAGTTCACCAATTTTCTCCATCATTGTACCAGATGCTGCTGGCTCTGTTAAAGGTCTTCAGTCCAGATAAGAAAGAAAAACCAAGCTGAAACCAGCAAATTCCACTTCTACCCATATGCTGACATTTACAGGGATTCCCAATTGCTTCAGTTTAGTAAAATTGCACCACCTGAAAGCCTCTGAGGCAACGGAAGGCCAATGTTTCCAGGTGGCCCAGATCTAAAATGTTATATTACAGGTGAACCCTGACTAGGCGGCGGAGAGGAGACTCGTTACCTCTACCCCAACAAAAAGCATCACGTGGAATTACATGGATCTTGTTATGTGAAAATATTGCAGAGTGGAGCAATAATGGGAGCTGCCGTGGTACCTGTTGCAAGGCGTCTAACTGATGCAGAAGTGGAAGAACCCGAAAGGCACCAAGGGCCATTTTAGTGATCTTGTTTCTTGCTAAATGCTCTCAGATAAAAGCATTCAGTTCTGATACTAGCTGAAGTTTTCCTCCAAGAAAGGGTCTTTATATGGGGTAGATGGATTCTGTTTGAACCCTAAGATTTAAACCTCAGGCTGTCACCTTGTAGGCGAACTAAGAACTCTGTCTCACCCCAGAACATGTCACCTTGTAGGCATTGAATGCAGCTGCCTCGGAGATAGAGTTCTCGAAGTCTGAGGGGACGCTGCAGGGGAACAGAGGCAAGCTGGTTGTAGGATAGAGTAAGGCAGAAGAACTCCTGGAGGGATAGTGGATGATTTGTTCCCCAGGCTGTTGTTGCTCAGGCTGAGGATCAGCAGGTTTGGGCAGCGTCTGAAGGCTGCATCAGACATCACACTTACCTGGTTCCCATCCAGCCGTAGCTCCTCAAGAGTAATAAGCAGGTCAGTGGGGATGCTTCGAAGTAGGTTCCACTCCATGTAAATTTTCTTAAGGCTCTTGATCCCTTCAAAGGCACACTGAGTCATCTGATCTGCTAAATGGTTGTTACTTAACACCAAAAACTCCATGGAGTCATACTCAGTGAGCAATTTCAATAGAGTGCTATCGATGTGGTTGTTCATTAATAGAATGTAACAGGAGTTATAAGGAATTTCCGTAAGGTATTTTGCCCAGTTGTTTGTCAAAACACTGCACAACCCTGGAAAAGAAGATATCATGTCAAATTTCAGCATAAAAACTTAAAGTTTTTGAGTGTAATAAGAATATTCAGTGGCATCAGGATAGTTCTTAAGCATGTTGGTTTAAGATTTAGTAGACACATACCTCCTATAGCAGAAACATTCTGAGGGACCGTAGTGATCTTCAAAATAGGGAAAATTCCAAGGTGTTGTTGGCTTCAATTTTCTCTCTCGTTTTAACTTCACTTTCTTAACTTTTTTCATAACTTTGGACTTTTTTGCCTTTACTTTGAGGACCTTTTTGTTCTTTGCTTTCAGTGTCATGTTGTCTTTAGGTTTGGCACCTGCTGCCTTATTTTTTGATTTGAACATAAAAGTACTAAGAGGGGCCTTTGCAGTGGGTCCTGCCCTTGCTGCCATTGCCGTGACTTCAACACTTACTTCCTCTAGTGGGTGGAGTTTAGAGCTGTTCATCACATAGATCTCCACTCTGAGATCATCATTTGTGCTGCTTTCATATATTAGCAAGGTGGCTCCGACTGCCTTAGCAGTTGAATTCACAATGTGAAGTTTTGTGAAGTTTCAGTAGTTACTCACTCAGTCCTCACTTCTTTTCTCCTCTTCAGTTATTGATAGCCTCCATCAAATGATCAAGTCTCTGCTCTGCCCAAAGGTCACCTTCTGCAGATACATTCTGCTTGACTGTCACATTTGCACATATAAGAGGTAATAAACCATTGTGAACTTAATGAACACAAAATCTCCCTCATAAATGACTGATGATTCACCTGCTTTTAGGACATTGGCCAACTTTGACATTGCTTTGACATTGTAAAAATACAATCTAAGTTACATGATTAAAGGACTGCACTGTGAGTTATGGACATTACAGACAAACTACATTTGTTCCATAATACAAATACATTTACATATGAATTGTACAATTTGTGTTTATTATTGCATATGAAACATTCTGTACTTAACTTTAAAAATATTAAGTACAAGCAATAATTAAAAAATAAGTAATTAATAATTCAAATTCAAAGAACACTTACTTGGCCTAAGCACAAAAATGTGTACGGTCACAGTTAAAATCCAAAACAGCAGAATGAGGGGCTTCATTTTTGGCTAAAAAGAAGAAAACAATTTTCTAATTAACGTGAAAAGTAGATTGTTAAATTTATTTGTCTGCTGTAAAAGTCTGTGGTGATCAACCAAGCTCCTGGAGACTGAACTAAAACAGTTATACTCATGATTTTCTAAATGGCTGACAACCGCAATAAAAGGTGCCAGGAAGCATCTGAATGGGTTTCCATTTACAAGCCATAACTGATCGTGTGAGCAATAAATCCAGATCTCGAGGTTTAATTTTTTTAATGAGATCGGCCCGCCAGGCACAGCTTACCTGGAGTGTGTTCAAGGTAATTATGTGGTGTCCTTCAGATGTATAAGTTATTATAGAATAACTTTTGGACTCTTTTTTGAGAAGTGAGATATTGTAAAGACATGGTTTTTTAAACTTTAATAACTGGCCTTATTTTGCTATAGTACTAACCAAACTAAAATATTAGCTGAACAATATTAATTAAAATTAATTAACAACATCAAGTTAATCTGTATACAACTTCACAGTACAATTGGCAACTTTCACAATTTTTTATTTATGTTCCCTCTGAATTTTTAAAAATATCAGTATTATATTATACATTAAAAAAAATAATCTTTTTTTCTCCTCCAAGTGTAGTTAATTTAGGTTTTTTTTGGATGAAGTTCTCATAATAAACCACCAGGGGACATGAGAGGACCATTTAACTTTTCAAACGTTCATCCAGATGGCCCGCTCCATTGTGTTATGTAAGAATTTAGGTCAGAAGTGTGTATAGAAGCAGATTGTTTCTCCAAGAAACTTTTCCAGCTACCTGTTTATAAAGTGCTACTGGCGTCAGCACACATAAATACAGAATACAACAGGACACAGATGTGATTCTTTATCTTTGGTGTCACTACTGGGTCAGGCGCACTGAGCTTTAGATGGACAGAATGAAGGGAACAACACAGACTCGAGAAAAGAAAGGATGATGTTAGTCTTACTATCTGCTGGGATGAGGAAAGAAACTGGGGCAGTTTGTCCCAGACAGACCACCTGTTTGGAAAATGGCAACAAAGTAGGAATAGGAAAAAAGGTTATTATTTCATTACAACTATAAGAAGAGCTTATATTAGGCATGGATATGATATAATAAATCTGAATGCTGCATTTTTTACACCATTATTGCTCCTTATTTAAGATGATGTCAAATGTAAACACTTCACATTTGCCGAAAGAAACCCATTGCACATCTAGACACAACACTAAACCTTTTCTAAGCTTTCTTTTGTGCATGCGCTAAAGCAGTAATGACGCACACCTGGTCAGGAGACAGATGAACAACCAGCTGTCCAATTACATTTGCTCAAAGACTGTAATTTCAACACTTATGAATGCAAATATCCTAAAATTAAAGCTGACAGCCTATACTTTAACCGAACAGTGATGAAGTCAAAGAGAGATAATAGAAACCTCATGGATGATTCCAATTTAGACCTAAAACAAAAGCAAAAGTTTTAGCCTTCAAATGGACTAATTGATTGTCCTTTGTGTGTGAGTGTGTGCAGACTACATAAACACATATGCATCAATCCACTCGATAACCAAACCACCGCTGCGAGGAAGTTTCCACTACAGCTTGCTATTAAATGTGTACCCAGAAGGTTAACCAGTCAGTTAGACTCATATATGGGAATTCACTAAAGTCCAGTGTATACTTAAGTTTTGACACAAACACTCAGTGTATGCATACAGGCAAACACACAAAGCCCAAAGTATACTTGTTTTGACACGAAGGTGTAGCATTAGCATACAGTCAGCTGCATAAGCAAATATTACTTCAATTTTGATGCAAACTTTTATTCTACGTGCCGCGAATGCTTATTAAAAGCAAACAACAAAATGAATTTAACACAAAAATTCATAGCACACATTCAGCCAAATGCATAAACCCAATATATAATTAAGTTTTGATGCAAACGTGTAGCATATGTGTATAGCCAAATGCAAAAGCCCAAAGTTTACATAATTTCTGACGCAAATGCTTAGCGTATGCATACAGCCAACTGAATTAACCCAACATATACGTAAGTTTTGGCGCAAACATTCAGCATACACATACAGTCTTTCAAAATAGAACTGCATAATTAGGGGAAAAACTGAATAATGATAATTAGCTTAAAAAACTAAAAACAATTTTTCTGATTCAAGGTGCACTGATTTAGTGCAGTAAGTGCTTGTTTAAACCACACCAGAAAAAAAATAAAGCAGCCATTAAAGCTTAAAACACCATGAAACAACATATCATAACTGTTTATTGAACATAAAATGATGAACATACAAACTCTGAGATCAGACAGCCCTTAAAGGCACCATGATTCCCGGATCCTGTCAGCCATGGGTGTATCAAAGCTTAGTGATACTGACCTTAAGCTGAGGAACACCTGGGTCTCTCACAGAGTAATTTAACCACCAAGATTGTGCTTTCTGGTTTCGTGTACAGCCTAACTGGAATGTGGTATTATTTTCTATAGAAATAGCCAAGTTTCTGCTGAGACTAATGATGCTTATACTGAAAACAAAAAGGAAAACCGAGAAAGGAGAGCCAGAGTGAGAACACAATGGGATTGACTGAGAATAAGATATCTGTTTCCCTCAACCACAGAGCCATCTGTCAGCTGGGGGTCAGGGGTTTGAAAGGTCATAGGTCGCAGACAGTGATCAATTTGTTTGTTTCATGCTCAGAGCAAATGAACTTTATACTTGCCTTATCTTTATATACACATATAAAATTTTCCAGCCGTCTGTCACTCTGATGCCTGATAACTATGGGACGATCTATCTGCTGCCCACGTCTCTGATGGAAAAGCCTGTGTCACAGCTCACTGCTATTTCTGACTCGATCTCAAAACCCAGAGCAGTTCACTAGAAGATGTCTAAAGTAGCAGTTGGACAACTGATCTTGAGAAGCACTTCAAGTTCTCCTTATTCCTGGATTTTCGAAAACAGACCACAAGCTACCAGTCACACATGCACAAATATAGACTTTCAGGCACTTAGAACATCCAGATATTTTCATGGATCCATCCCTCTTTCATGAGATCTATGAGGCCTGAAGTGCGGCCCTCGACAGGCCCCTGTTCTGTTGTCTTAACCCTGCTTAGAATATCCCAGTTTATTCCTGACCTCTTCATGTTTTCTTTGGACATGTGGATCATTCAACATTTAGAGAGGAGCTGGAAGTCTTTGGAAAGCACTGAGAGCAATAAAAAAAAAGAGGGGAGACGTGTTGAAACACAAAATGAGACACATGCGTCATGTTGTTGATGAAAGAAAAATTTATAACTTAACCCGTAATAATACTGAAACTGCAGGGTCAGAGAACGTTATAATTTTTAAATACTATATATATATATATATAGATATATATATATATGGGAGAACTGGGATATATATAAAACTTTTTTTTTTTTTTAATTTTGATCAAGTATTATGTGTGTATATATATATATATATATATATATATATATATATATATATATATATATATATATATATATATCCCAGTTCTCCCATATATATATATATATATATATATATATATATATATATATATATATATATATATATATATATATATATATATACACACACACACACACACACAAGCCACATTCTCTACCATTTGGAGATACTTGATCAAAATAAAAAAAAAAATGTTTTATTTCTTGTTCAGTGAAATGTATGTTTAAAACAAGTGTGAGTGTGTGTTTTATATACTATTGTTATATGTGTTTCATATACTAGTTTTATATTTATTTATTTTTTTTTACATACTGTATCTTTATATTTTCTTATATTTTACTGTATGCATTCTTGTATATCTTTAAAAATATATATAGTAAAACCAGACTTTTTGCAGTATGCGTTTTCAGGAGCTGCACGCACTGAAGGATTCAGTTAAAGGTTTCTGAAAATATCTGGCTTAAATGACCTCAAATCAAATCAGATCACCATTAAGGTCAGAATTGAGTAAGTTTGTGTTGATGCATGCTCCACTTTAATATGTAAGAATAGGGCTGATGTAAAAGACAGACCAATCTATATAATGGAGCTCTCTATCTGTGAGGATAATTAAAAGCACACACTCAGACAGATGCATATAGGCATCATATTGATTTGTGCACATATGTAGGACGCTAGACTAAGACACAGCTGGTGATCTAATGATAACGCAAAATGCAAAGATAGAGAAAGAGAGAGATAGATTTCCTGAGTGCTGTTTAAAGACATGTGGCAGACTTCTAGAGACTGCTGATTTGTCTGGTGGTGAGATCTAGGCTTAAACCGTGTATCAGCAGGGGGGTCAGGTTGGCCAGACGTGCTATTATGTCATGACAGCTCTCACTGGCAAACTTGTGTTTGTGTGTGTGTTTTGGGGGAGAGTGGGGCAGGAGATTGGCTGTAGTGGGGCTGATAGGTGACACCAAAGACAGCCAAGACCGCATGACAACAGACCTCTCATTGGCTGCTTAGGGGCTCTTTTAACCAATCATACAGTCCCTTGAGTAGGGAAAAAAACAGATGATTAACACTGTGTGAAAGTGCACTTTCTTAAACTGAGAAGAGATGCTGGGGGTGGGGGGAGGGGGGTTTCGAGTTGTCAAGCTGAGTTTCCCAAAAGATGATTCATCTTTTTTAAGCTGTTGTGATGTGTTTCACAAAAGTAGATATGCAAAAGTTCAGAGATCACATTTGGATTTTAATAGAGCTTGAAATGCACATTTTCAAAAGCAAACTACCGTCATGCTTCCACCCTTTAGATTTCTCTTCCCCAGGGTTCATTTTAGAAGATTTCCATGCAAACTTTGAAAACAATACATCTGGGTACGGCTTACAGGAGCATGTCTGCCGTAGACAGATGTTCATTTCATAAGCTTGTGTAAGTTTTTAGGTCAGGCTGAATAGACACTGTACAAGAGCAGATAAAACTGATTTTGAAGGGTTTAGAAAGATCAATGTTAACCCTTTCAGTATCCAGAAAACCTCATAACTTTAAACCTTTGTATACCTTTCATTTCTGATATGATTGAACCAAAAGTAATATCAGGGTCAAAGCTCTAATTATCTATTAATTAATGTTGAATTACATTAATGTTACAATGCATACAGTACATCTAATGACATTTTCAAAATGTTATGTTGAACTGACATCCACAAGTTGATATCAACTGTCCTGATATCATAATGAAGAAAAGAGCCTCATTAAAATAATGAAATTCTTAAAAATAAGTAAACTGACATCATCCTTTTTGAAGATTTCTTATAAAAATGTTAACACATTTTTTCACTGCTTATTAATATTTTTTAATTGTCATTAACATTGTCAGTCAAATCAAAATCATGAATTGAAACCAACAGTCATGTGGTCCAAACAACTTTACATTTCAGATCATTTGACCTTTTTATGACTACACTGACTACTATGTATATATAATATATATATATATATATATAATATATATATATATTATATATATATATATATATATACACGATCCAAAATAAAAGTTTTGTTTACATACTATATGTGTGTATAACCGTGTATATTATTATGTATATATAAAATACACACACATGATTTTAAATAATCTATATATAAAATATAAAAAATAAAAATAAATAAATATATAAAATATAAAAAATAAAAATAAATAAACGTATATACATGTAAATATTTTCTAAATATATAATTTATGTGTGTGTATTTATATATACATAATAAATATACCCTGTACACATACATATATTATGTAAAACAAAACTTTTATTTTGGATGTGATAAATCGTGATTAATCATTTGACAGCCCTAATATATATATATATATATATATATATATTATATATATATAAAATATATATAATATATATATATATATTATATATACCACGTATATATATTATTCTATATAAAGTATAAGGAAACTGTGTCATTACCTTTTCCTTGATGGTTAAACCACGTGACATTTTTATTTCTTTACTGGAAATCATTTTTATGAGGTGATAAGGTCAGTATATACAGCACAGTATTCAGCAAGCAAACAAAAGGCCTATTCACACACAGCTTGAAATGTATTAAAGCCTGTACTGTTACCTATCTGAACCACACTTATTCTCTCAACCCATTAACTGCCTTTCACCCTGGATACAAACTATAAATACCTGTCAAATCTGACCTGTTAAGAGAATTTCAATAATAACACTGTCAAATTGTTTTTGTCCCCTAACAAAGGCCGTTTTCTCCCGATCCTGAAGGGTGTTCTCTCTCATTCTAGATAAGTCACTGTGCTTCCATGTCAGCCTGTCTCATATCAAACCAGCAGAAGACATGTTGATGATGGTAAGTGCTGAACAGTGGCTTTTGATGTTCTTGACTCGTGCACAGAGATTCAAATAAGTGAATCATTTTGATCTGGTTAATTTACATGAACAATCCAAACAAACCGATTCACTAAAACAAATCATACGCTATATAAGACTGCTTCTACATTCTCGACGGTAAAGCTGCATGTGCAGCTGCACTGAGTTGTTTGTTTACACACAGTTTTGACAGAAACTAAGGGGCCAGTCTGTTCTGCTCCAGGAAGCCCAGACAATCCAGTTAAAAGGAAGAGAGCACAGGCTGTCCCTTCTCATCATAGTGTGGTAAAGTGAAGAACAGACCCTCAAATCTGCTGTGAGCTGTGCCAGTTTGGGGGGAAATATAAAGCCAGAGTTATTTAATGTACTGAGTATATGTTTGTCTGTGTTTATGCACAGACCTGGTACAGACACAGTAGTAATCCGTTTTTTTTTTTTTTTTGAGTGCATAAATCGGATTGTCTGGAAACCTTCTTCCTTCTGTCCTCTGACACACACACACACACACACACACACATTTACTTAGCTATTTAAATGGAGAATATCAGATATATCACTTATATATCCATAAAGTTAAGAATATAGAAATAAGATGGAAAAATGAAATTAATATGAATATAAAACTAAAACTGCCAGTAGGCTGGGTGGTGGCAAATCAATTAATGAGTGAGTCATAGAATCATTTATTCAACTGATTAGTTCGAAGCAGCTGATTTATTCAGTAATGAATCACCGCTGTGTTTAGTTAGGAAACCTATGCTCAGAAATACACAACAGTTCTGCTATGGATTTGTTTGGAACTATTTTCATCGTCGAAATAGCAAAATAAATATATAAATACGAAAAATCTTTTTTATCGTGTCTATGTAATTTACTTAATATTGACTTGTTTGTTGAACGTTTTTTATCAAATCAATATGTTTTCAATCATGCTCATATACGTGAAAACAGCTCTCTTGCTCTTGTGATATTGCTTAATTTTATGTTATAATATGAAAAAAGGTCTCATACAAGTACTATTTTGTAAACATATCTTGAATTTTTTTGAGCATTTGTATTCATTTTGGTGAAATTGTTAAATTCTGACCGGGCACAGCAGTATCGAAAGAAATAAAATTAGAAATAAGTTACTGATTCCATTTGAAGCAGGAAGTTTTACATCATCACATGAATGATGTTAACAGATATATCAGACAATGCACCGACAAATTAGTGATATTATCACAGTTGTGGTCTTGACCGGTCTTGAAATAAAATCTGTCTGAGACCAAGATAAGACCAAGTATAAGTGCGGTCGAGACCAAGATAAGGTCGAAGCCTTCAAAAAATGGTCTTAAAGACGAGTCTCAAGACCAAGACCGGTCTCAAGTACACTAACACTAATAACACTAATTCTAACTATAAAACTATAAATATATAATTATATAAAATCATTTTTTAAAATAAATATACATATTTTTATAATTATATATAAATAATATTAAAATGTATAATTACATATAGTTCTATAAATGTATATTTCTCTCTCTATAGTAAACTATTATATATTTATTTATATATTTTTCACATGGAAAAAAGTTATAAGAAAATATTAACATGACTGCAAATGGGGTCTTATCAGATTTAGCTCACCATTTAGCTCAGAAACAACTTTGTCACCAAACTCAACACATGCCCAAACATACTATTTTTTTTATACTAAGGTAATTTTCTGTTACCTATTAAAAATATTTTTTTATCCCTACCACTAAACCCAACTCTCACACATAACTTTTGCTTCCCCTAGCCATTTATTAAGCCATTTTCCTTGTGTGGTCCCCACAGTGCAGGTGATATCAGGTTTTATTATATTTTTGTAGACATTTGGTCCCTGCAATTTAGGCAAGACGAGACCCACACACAGTCTTCCTGTGGGTGCAAAATCACATTTTAGCGTGTAGCCGTCATCCAAAGTTTACACACAACACATCAAAACACACACTTTCAACCAGATGCTCAACTAACTACACAAACAATCTTCTCCTGCCTATTAATCTCCATACTGCACATTGTAAAGAAACGAATGTCGCTCATTAGATTAAAAGCATGTGTTTGTGTCGTTTGCATCTTTTTTTAAATATTCGGCTTCCTTTATGTGGCTCTGGCCTCCCACATCCTTCATTAGCTCTTTAATCTTCTAGCAACTTAAATAAAGTCCCAGCTAACACACCGAGCATGACATACTTCTGACATAAGGAAAGAATCAACCCTAAAAGAAGCAGTCAAACACAGCTAGATTAATGATCATCCAACAAAATACACTGGCAAGTATCATAAAATATTTGCTAGAAAGTTTCCACGTCCTTAGTCTGTGTATCTCTCCGATTTACAATGACTTACACTTACTGGAGGAAATCACAAGCAGTTATTTTCCTGCTTACTGTTTGTCAGTAAGTCAGTAAGATTGTCAGATAGCCACGAACTAGAAACACTCATTACACACCAATGCAGTCCTTTCTAATTCCAAAATACCTGGTTAGTTCAATGAGCAACATGTATTATGTAAGCGAAGGACAATCATGTTCTGAATTGAATAATGAAAAAAATCTAAAAATAAAAAATCTCAAAAAAACATTATTTTTCTAAAAAAAAAATATTATACATATAAATAAATATAAATATATAAAATAAATATATATATATAATCATTATAATTATGTCAGAAATAAAACATACTTTTTGCATAAAACAACATTATTGTGAATCAAATTGTCTCTTTGATCTGAAATTTAGCATTACATCACTTGCTCAACAATGGATCCTCTGCAGTGAATGGATGCTGTCAAAATAAGAAAAAAAAAACAGAAAAAAAAAACATCACAATATTACACAAATAATCTACACAACTCAAGTCCATCAGTTAACATTATGAAGTGAAAAGCTGCATGTTTGTAAGATACAAATCCATCACTAAGGTGTTTTAACCGTCATTTATGGCCAAAATGCAAGTTCATATTCTATAACTACACTTCATTCAGTGAAAAAGTCCATCCCCTATTGTCCTCTCCCATCAAAATCCACCAATATATTTGTTCAGAACTGTTTAGAACTGTTTTTGCGACTTGATGGAGACAGCAATCACTAGAAAAGCAATATTATGGATAGAGGATTTTTTTTTAGCCAGAAGCAATGGTGTTAAGTTATAAACGTCTTAACAATGTAGTTTTTTGCTTCAGAAGATGTTAATGGGTTATTGTATCAGCTTTTGGACTCTTATTGTGACGGCACCCATCTACTGCTGGTGAGCAAGTAACGTAATGCACAATACATTTCCCCAAATCTGTTCTAATGAAGAAACAAACTCATGTACATCTTGGATGGCCTGAGGATGAATACATTTTCAGCAAGTTTTCAGTTTTGGGTGAAGCATTCCTTTACTGTCCATTTTTAATTAACCCAACGAATGTCTGGAGAAAGATTTGAAGCGGATATATTTAAATGAAACACAACCAAAAAATCAGTCTCGTCTCCATTCTGTGCACTACAGGGCACACATGCGTATAAACAGCTTTCCATTATCACTGCACTCCTGTTTGCAGGCTTTTAAGTGATTATTCTCAGAGGTTACAGGCTCCACCATTAGTTTAGCGGTGGTCATCTATTGTCTTCTGTAATGAGACAAAATTAGAACACAGATGGTGCTATGATCCAGTGTGACATCAGTAATCAGCTGCGTGTCGGGCAACATGCTTTTAGAGGATTTTAGTTGGACGGATTTCTGATATGTGTGGGTTGTAGAAGACAGACATAATACACACAGTAAAACGTCACACAAACCAGCATCTCAACACCAGCTGGACTGACCATTACCAACTGACCTAAATACTCATCACACAAATTAACAGAACGATTATAAATATGCAAATGCATCTGATCACTCCATGAGTAATGAACAGCCAGTGGACTGAAAAGAGTCACTGATGTGTGTTTGACACACCATTTTGATACAGGCTGACATTAGATATTTAAAGGACAGCTTATCTAAAAATAAAAACCTGTCATCATTACTCACCCTCATTCCAAACCATGACTTTCTTTCATCTGTGGAACACAAAAGAGAGATATATTGCAGATTAAATGCCTTGGTCACTCGGTGCAGTGAAAGTGGATGGAGAAACCGAGTTGACAAGTTCCAAAACGACACAAAATGTACCATTAGAGCGGTATAAAACTAGTCCCTAAAGCTTTTTCGCTATTTTAAAAGTCTTCTGAAGCAAAACGATAGTTTGGTGTGCTGACTCGACCTAAACTGACGTTTTAATTCACATATAATATTGATTTTAACTTTTTCTCTACGGGGCTGCACTTCCGGATATTTAAACTTTCCGCGTCACAATAGGTCTGTGATGATTTGTCTGAATGGAGCATAACACAGATTCTTAAAAATAAATATTTTGAATTCGACATGCTGTATTGAAAACACCGTTTATGGCAGTTTAAGAAAGAAACAAAGCAACAAAAATAGGGGTGTGTCTTGAGACTTGCTTTCTCTGTGTTAGTCAGAGAGCCTTTACTAATCAAACATGATGCCTTATTTTTTGATTTCCCTGTTTGTTTGTTTAATATCCATTAAAAATGTAATCTTTACAAGGACAAATGACTGTAGTTGTAAAATTACATTTTATATTGAAATGAATTTAATAGATTGTTTAAAAAAATTTGAGAAATGTAGAATGCATAAAAGAACAAACAATCTTAATGGCCAAGAACTTAATACAGACAAAAAATATATATGTTTTTAATAAAAGGATATTTACTTTATGGTGACTAGTGAGTAAAATATATACTTGTATAAATATGTACTTTTCAAGGACTAAATGAAATTTTAAGGATAGTAATACTATGCTTCTCCTTTAATGTTGCCGTTCACCGTCCCCTGTTGGTGGAATGACCTGGCTGCCATCTAATGATAAATCGCTTGTTGTATTCCTTAGCTGTAAGTCACTTTGGATAAAAGCGTCTGCCAAATGAATGATTGTAAATGTAGATAAAACCTACACCTACACCAAGGCTACACCTTGATGTAACTTATTCTCTTCAGATGGAAAAAAGGTGACAGATGTCACAGAGGCAAAGCGTTACATGCCTCTACATGTACAAACCTGAAGAACAGAGACCCCCCCCCCACACACACACAGGCACTCTAAAAGCCTTTATTAAGTTGCAGTTCTGTTGGGCCTTCAAAAATGTGCTTAATTTTCATGAGCATCTAAACTCTGGGAAACTTCTCATGATTGCATAAGACCCTGAAGTAAATTTTTAGCCAGTGAGTAAATGAAAACCCATGGTTTGTTTCACCACAGATTTTGCCTATGCAAGTATATTTGCGCAAGAGTTAACTTGTGTCCGTGCATATGAATTGCAGCTTGTTTGAGTTTGCGAGTGTGTCCTTGTACGTGTCAGTGTGTGTGTGTGTTTGGCCTCCAAAGCCCTTCATTAATGTAAAATTAACATGGACTTGTTCAGAACATTCTGTCCCTCAGCCCTGAGGTCACAGCGTTTGTCTGAATAATTC
This sequence comes from Cyprinus carpio, assembly GCF_018340385.1. NCBI lineage: Eukaryota > Metazoa > Chordata > Actinopteri > Cypriniformes > Cyprinidae > Cyprinus > Cyprinus carpio. The sequence continues at coordinate 10,836,925 of NC_056575.1, forward strand.
AGTTCAAGAAAAAACACAAACCGATTACTATGCTGAATGCATCAAAATAAGGGGGACCAGAAAAGACACTGTCCCTGGGGTATCTATTGTGTAGCATTAAAAGGAATACAGTAGTTCTGTCAAAATTTACTAAGCGTTATGTCTTTTCCAACCTGTAGGATTTTATTTCTTCTATTGAGAATATAAATATTGATTATATATATATCCACTCTCAAGTCATCGAAGGTGTAGATGAATTTGTTTCTTCATCAGAACACATTTGGAGAAATTTAGCATTACATAACTTGCTCACCAATGGATCCTCTGCAGTGAATGGGTACCGTCAGTTTAAAGTTAAAACATGTTAATGATTGATTTGTTACAAAAAAATAAATAAAAAATCTACAAATATGCAGATTTCACTTCACAAGACATTAACTGATGGACTGGAGTCATGTGGATTACTTGTGAGTTATTGTGATGCTTTTATTTATCAGCTGTTTGGACTCTCATTCTGATGGCACCCATTCACTGCAGATGGTTGTTTGGTGAGCAAGATATGTAATACTAAATTTCTCCAAATCTGTTCCGATGAAGGAACAAACTCATCTACACCTTGGATGTAAATTTACAGCAGATTTTCATTTTGGGGTCAATTATGTCTTTAAGTACTAAAGAATTGTGAAGGGTTAAGGCCCGTTCACACCAAGGACGATAACTATAAAGATAACGATAAAGATATAGTTCTAAAAATCGTTTTCAGTATTAAAGAACAGCAGAGTCCACACCAAAACTATAACGATAAAGACAAAGAAAAATGATATCGTTGGAATCACTTTCAAAATGATTTTTTTTTTCAGCTGATGAACGATAAAAAATTGACAGCCAATCAGAATCCATCCTGCTGTAACGAGCTCGAGAATTTAAAGCGCCAGACAAGTGTGCGCTTAGAATAAACAGAAGATATCGTTCACTGGTGTGGACGCTAATATCGTTATCTTTATAGTTATCTTTATAGTTATCGTTCTTGGTGTGAACGGGCCTTTACACTGAAATATGCAACATAGAATCCAGTTCACACACATTTATTTTCTCTCTCTCTATCCTATCAATCTATCTGCTGTTCTTTCACTTTGTCCAGCTGTCTTCTTACGCCCGCACAGCCCTCCTGCATGGTATTTAATAAACACATTCGACCCTGCCGTTGGTAACCAGCTGCCCATCTGTCCTCTATTTGTCTGCCTCCCACTTACTAGAATATTGATGTGGCCCTGCTGTAGCTGCATTTGATGTCAGCGTTTGTGCCGTTGTTACATCATTTAAAAGCAGCTGTCTCCAATGCACTGCAAAAAAAGAAGATTTTGTTACCTAGTATTTTTGAGTTATTTTCCAGTACAAATATCTAAACTTAACTAAATCTAGATTTACTTAAGCAAAATGTGAAATGTATCAAAATTATGTGCGTTTATGTGTAAAACATGAAGGCCCATTCCCTTTTGAGGGAACTCGAACTGAGTCCTCTGTGCACAGTCATACCAGGTTGTTAGGCCATATTTTCCCTCCCTGTTAGGCTGTTAGGGAGTTGAGTACTCTGCTCCCTTGAGCCTGTGAAGCAGTCATACTAGGTTGCTAGGCCTTCCTTTTGGCCCCCTGATGGACTGTGAGCAACAGGGCCCCCTACGTGGTTTGATGGGTCACCTTGAGCACATTACTTTCAGGAGCTGTGTTTTGTGCAAAGGTAGAGTATGTGTGTCCTCCTCTTAATCTAAGAGTTGAATACCCCGCTCCCCAAAGCTCAATGATCCATGTTTATGCTAAATGTACACACTCAGCAGCCTGTGCACTTTCTAAAATCCATATATGGTAAGGGTTATGTGCTGCCAACATCGTACACTTTATCCAATGTGGTTCAGACCCCGGTTCTCTCCTTGAGTCCCACTCTAGAAGTGTATCTTCAGTGATACCGTGACAGATATTTCCCGCTTAGACTAGGCTGTGGCCAGATATGGCTGCCAGCTCAAGGCATCTGGAGAGAAAGATCCTACGGGAAGTCTCCATCTTGAGTACAGTGGAGTTTATTCCCAGCTCCTTGCCATTTTCCTTACACTCGTCGCTTTCAGAGACTCTGCCTCTGGCAGACAGGTCAATTGGCTACACTGTTGCCTCACTGGGAGAATTATGGGTTGATGTATGAAGTCTCCCTAGGTGACAGGCCAGGGTCTGGTAATATGGTGAAACCGGCATAACCTGAGACAGTTTCACAGATAGGTCTTAGCTTAAGCCAGAACTAGGCTTTAGTTAAATAAGGATATTTAAGTAGCTTTTATAAAAATGCCATAGAAAAAGACATATTTCAAAATACGTCAGTGTAAGTTATTTTCAGTTAAGACAGTTCAAACATCCATTTTAATCTAGGACTAGCCTTAAGCCTTGTCTGTGAAACTGGACAGAAATGTCTTCCAATGGTGTAAGTAAAATAAACTTAATTTAAAGGGAAAACAAGAATTTTTCCTTTTTTAAGCATCAAAATTAAATGAGTTTCTGCTTAAAACAAGAAAAATATCTTCAGATGGGGTGAGAAAAATACATTTAATTCAAGGGGGAAACAAGATTATTTTTCATATCCAACTGACAGATAATTTTCTTGCTTTAAGAAAAAAAAAAGATTTTTTTTAAGAAAAATGCATCAAAATTAAAAAAAAAGAAAAAATAAGCTTAAGTTAACTTAATTAAAAGGGGAAACAATATAATTTTTTCTTACCCCACTAGCATTTTTTAAAAGTAAACGTAAACTTAATTTTGACAATTTTATTTATTTTATCTGAAAATAAGATTTTATTTCTTTAATAATTTAGCTTTTCAATTAGATGTATCTTGATTTAAGAAAGTTTAGATGTTTTACTGGAAACAGTAAGAAAGGCAATTTTGCAGTGTGCCAACATCTGCAAAACAATACAGAAAAAATAAGAATTGTAAAAATGTATTATATTATGTAAGGTGTACCAAAAACTATGATTATGTAATTGGTTTAATCATACAGAAAAGGTTGCTTTATTGTAGATACTGAAGAATTCCCTTCTCCACCCACATACGCATATATTTTCCTTTTATGTCAGTGAAGGGCAACCTGTGCCAGGATTGTTACACAGCTCACCCTGAGGATGTCTATGGGGTGAGGCAGTTACACACACACACACACACACACACACTTTGCTCAACTCCAAATTAGGTCAGTATGACATACACAGAGCACACGCCATCAGGTTGAATATATTTTGACCTTTAAGTCGTTATGGCTGCACAGAAAACAGAAATGATGGCAAAACTTTATTCAGAATGCCTCGCTCTCTTAAATAGGTCGAGTTAGACTGCGATTTAAGCAGGTGACGTAACATTCTGCAGTACATAGATGCTCACGCTATCTAAACCCAAACATCTTACTCTGTCCTTGCTGATGCGATTGCTCTCCCACAGGAAAACCACCCACAGCTGCGCACACAGGCAAAACACGTATACAGGCCTAGAAACGACTGATTACATACTGTAGTATTTATATATGCACAATGATAACAAAAATGCAAGATTATGGTTTTTAAAATTTTAACTGGCCTGTTTTCTTTTTTCTTCTTGATCGGTGATGTAACTTCAGAATGGGAGCAGAAAAGCCTTTTGATTTGTCTGACAATCTCTAAATGGCTGTAAATTCATAACACGATCTCTGCCATCCTACTTCCCATCTCTTGCTTAACTGCACCGAACCAGTTGCCACGGCAGCTGGACTGCCACCCATGTTTAACGCATCATTGTTGTCACTGAAGGGCCCCCCCCCCCCTTTTTTATTATTGCACAATGACACAACAACATTATTGGGAAAGGGCTGGTTTATGATAGATAAGGGCATATTTATATGTTTCATTTGTCATAAATACTGAGACTTAATGTCAATATTAGGGGTACTGAAAAGATTTGTGATAATAAAGAAACATCACATAAAAAATTTTACATTTCATTTCTATATTTATAATAATATTGATATATTAATAAAATAAAAATGAATGTTAATATTTCTGGATGTCAAAAAAGAAAAAAGGGGTAATACATATTATATAACATATTTGACATGCCTTTAATATTTCTATATTGTATAATAATATTTAACTTCTTATCTTTTTATTATTTATAAATGAATCATACTAAAATTCCAATTATAATAATATATAAAAATGAAAGTTAAGTTAACATTAAGTTAGCTGCCTACATTTTGACAAGCAAAGCCATGTTCTGATATGATAAACATTAAAAAAACAGTTAAGTTAACATTAAGTTAGCTGCCTACATTTTGACAAGCAAAGCCATGTTCTGATATGATAAACATTGATTCAGTTACCATAATCAACACAAGATACATTTTCAAGTCATTATAATGGCCAAGGTCATTGTGATTGTGCATTTGTATTAAACCTGATTATTTAACCACTACTTACTTATTTGAAAAAGGTCTAATGTGGCTTTAGATGTTTAATTTTCGTTTGCTGAAAAGTCACTTTGCACTATTGTGTAATCAAAGGCCAAGCATCCAGCTAAGAAGGATTTATCAGTTCCTCATGACTAGAACCAGGGCAATTAAGATCAAAACCTGAAAAGGACTGTTTCTTAGAGAAAGCAATACATCTACTTTTCCTTTCATAATGTTTTTACACAATTCTGGCTATTATTTATTTAAATTTTGTCCTGTGGTTAACCAAGGAACAAGCATTTCGCCACTTCTTTAATCTTTACATAACCCACAGCAACTTCTCACACTGAACCTAGATTAAATGTGGCAACTAGATTAGACTGTAATTAGTACAATACTGAACTTTAAACTAGAACTGGAATAAACATGGCAACACTGTTCCAAACTCTAGTGATCTGCCTCGCTGCTTAACTGCCTACATCCTGATCATCATGGAACTTCATAAGTGACTGATTTGAAATGCTTTACATAGGCAACAACTCACAATTGTTTCCAATCACAAATGTACAATTGTTTCCAATGGAGGTTGATGTTAGCATGTTGCTAAAAACAAAAAACAAAAAAAAAAAAAAAACAACACACACTAAACTTTTCTTATTTTTTAATTAAATTTTTTTTTTATGTAAACCAGTCTATGCTGGTTTGTTGATTTTAACTGGTCTCCTCACTTAGTCTGTTATGAACAGACACCATCAACCTCTCAAATCCTCCTTAACATGTAACACTCTGAATTGTCATTCGGGATAGAATCTAATCTTAACTCAAACATCATTTTTAAAGTGTACTGTGTACCATAGGCATGTGATGCATCATTTTCGACAAACTCAAAGCAGATCAATGCAATGGGTTAAAGGGAATAGATTAGCTTCAGCCTCTTCTTTCAGGTCAGACCTGTTTGGGACAATGATGTGGGTCCAAAACATGTTTGAGAAAGTGCATCTAACTTGCCCTAGATCTTTAGATAAGATACTTTGCTCTTAGGGCATGTTTGCCTTATAAATTACCTTTATGTGTGTGTGTTGAAGGAGAAGGTGGGGTGGTGAGAAATGATACTGCATTATTTATGGTCAAAACTTCATCCAATCCGTGGACACTAATTCTTCCCCAGCACAGACTATCCTACAATTGCAAACATAGACTGTATCTTGTAATTTAAGATTCTCTCTCCCTCTCTGTCTTGTTACTTCCCGTTCAAGTAAGGAACCACAGCTCTAAAGAAAAAAGAAAAGAAACTAAATGTGGCTCTTATTGCTCAATAGTTTTGATCTCAAATTACATTGATTCCCCCTTGGACTTTCTGTGACTTCGGATTTCTACTCCATCTCAGCTTGTTTTGAATGAACAAAGTCACAGAATTTGCTGTCAGACAATTCCAGAGAACAACAGCCCATATATAGAAGACATGGGAAAATACTTGAAATTACACCAACTGACATTACTACCGGGGAAAGTTATCAAACTTATAGATTTATTAAAAGTCAGTTTCTGAGTAGGCACAAATCTTAAATTATTTGCTACAAAAAGCCTATTTCAAAAAACATTTGCACCATAATTACCATTGAAAAATACAGTTCATTTAATAAAATATTGGGGTATATTGTTACTATATGGCAGTGGTCACCAAACTCGGTCCTGGAGGGCCGGTGTCCTGCACAGTTTAGCTCCAACCCTAGTCAAATAAACCTAAACCAGCTAATCAAGATCTTACTAGGTATACTTGAAACTTCCAGGCAGATATGTTGGGGCAAGTTGGAGCTAAACTCTGAGATTGTCTTACTATTGGGAGATACGAGGGTCTGTATTACTTAATATTGAAGAAAGCGTAACGGTCATCTTGGATCATGTGTGCCTTAATAACTAATCACATTACAGCCTTGACATCACTGAATTTCAGTCAGAGTTGTGACATGACACAGCCAAGTATGGTGACCCATAATCAGAATTCGTGCTCTGCATTTAACCCATCCAAAGTGCACACACACAGCAGTGAACACACACAAGCCGTGAACACACACCCGGAGCAGTGGGCAGCCATTTATGCTGTGGCGCCCAGTTGGGGGTTCGGTGCCTTGCTCAAGGGCACCTCAGTTGTGGTATTGCCGGCCCGAAACTCGAACCCACAACCTTAGGGATAGGAGTCAAACTCTCTAACCACTAGGCCACGACTTCCCCTTATTAGAGTTTTAATTTGTCATTCTGGCCACTTTAACACTCTCGACCTATCAAATAATCAAATCTAATTGCTTGAATGTCCTTTCATTAAAGCTCAAGAACATGAGATTAGCATTAGCACGCTAACTATTACAGGAACTCCAGGAATGATGCAAGGTTTTGTGTGAACAGAGGTGGGGAAAAAATACTGTTCATATAACACACAATAACGAAGGGGATTTTGACACAGTTTTGTCAGTTTCGTTTCACCAACAGACTCTTCCAAGTACATACTAATCAGCCCCTCCACCCAAGCATAGAGTATGTAGAAACAAAGAACACAATGTAAAGTCACTTAATGTAAGACGAGAAGGTTGTGTTTGTATAAGATAAGAAGATTCAGTTTGTTTTTCCGATTGTGAACTGTTGTCGCCCTGTGAGAAAACAATGTCAGTTCAAATAATACTATAAATGTGTTGAATTCACATATACATGTGCTCACATACATACATACACAAAAAGGACTCAGATACATCGTAATTGGGTGGTGAGGCATTAAGAGGTCACTGAGGAGATTTCCGACCCTGTTCATCACCCACACAGAAATGGCAAAAAGCATTTCCAGTCCAACATTTCCACATGCTAGCTCACACAGGCCCATATAACTACTGCCTTCCCCCAACAGACACACGGCAGAAAAAAGAGGGGGTCAGAAGGGCAGAAAAGACAGAGTCTCTGCAGACAGTGACCTAGATTTGGTGCAGACATAAACAAATAAGTGCAAGTTCAGTAGCTTATAAACAATCACTTACTCACTGCACACTGACAGATATTAGTGGGGGACAACATGGAATGTATCAAAAAGAAAGAAAGGAACATTTAGAATGAAAAATGATGCAGGAACCATCATGCTTTAAATCTGGTTTCAAATTGGCCATGACTAAAGGGCCAAAATGACCAAAAAAGCCTTTAATCAAAAAAAAAAAAAAAAAAAAAAATGTGATTTTTTCCTGTCTCTTATGTATTTATTATAGAAGCAGGAAGTTTGGGAGGGACAAATCAAAAAGACTATCCCTTTAAAAAACAAATAAGTAAGGGGTCTATAGATTTAAACATTATTTGCTAAGATAGGCACTGTATATAGTAATGTGGGCAGGGCATTATTCTAAAGATCATCTGATTGGACAAAAAAAAAAACAGTGTAGTGCAGGATGAGTCATCAATATTTTTCCTAGGAAAAATTCTTTAAATTACCTTAGATACTTTAGATAAAAACTTTACTAAGACATAGGATACAGGAACATGATGAGAAATGAACTAAAAATCCATGAAAGTAAAACTAAAAGAACTTAATGGTGACATTTAAATATATATATAAAAAAATATATATATATATACTCAACTATAAATAAATAATTCATACATTGATTTTCTTGAAAAAGTAAACATTGTGGTATGACCAATGGCATGAATTTGGGACAGGACTACTTGCTTTCTTCGTCCAATAGATGTTTGGGAAACTGGTCTTTATTTTTTATTTTTATGTTATTTTTCATTATTTGTTTTATTTCTCACTCTATATAACCTGAGCAAAAATACCACAAATATATCATAATTAAATGCATATTCCTCAAAATTCTCACGAAAACCAAACAAACTAAGACTAACACAAGAATAATCTCATCTCATTTTCCCTTGACATCCCCACTTGCATTTATTCTCAATGGAAAACCTAGTCTATTGGGACAGACTTCTGTTAAAAAGATTGATAGAATGAATTACAGAATATCTAAGCCTCCAAATGTTGCAGCACAGAAAGACCAGAGACAGTTCCATGGCGTTGATGTAGGGCGATAGAATATACCGTTTGTATAGTATAAAAACCATTGCTCCTATGGAGGCGTTTGAGTGTGTGTCTGTGGGTGAATGAGTTCATTGGGCTGTGTTTTGGGTGATGTTCAGTGTATGTCCTGCACAGGCTGCTCGGCTTCTGTTCAGCCTTCTGGGACAATGTGCGGACAAGCGTACTATATCCATCTGCACTCATTCCCTGTTTATCTGTCCTCTATATTTTAAATTGACTTTATATTATTTATTATATAACTTTATATTATTTTATATATTCTTTTTTTTTTTAAATGTAAAAATTGTTGCAATTTTGAAAACAGTTGAAAAGAGTTGAAATTTTAGTTTGAGTACTTTTGTTTTGTGCTTTTGTAATTTTTATTAGTTTATTAGTTTCGTTTTAGCCTTCAACTTATTTATTCCGAAGCAACATTTGTTTTTTTTTTCCTGTTTTTGTTTTTTTGTTTTTGTTTTTGTTTTTTAAAGTCTAAGTTTTCATCTAATATTTATATTCAAACAAAGAGAGTCAAAGTCAAACAAAGAGAGCACATTTATTTAAAAATGAAAGGGCAAATCAGATTATAAGGCATTACCCAAATGTGGTCTTAAAGGTTAAATTTTACATTTTGCCAACATTTACTCATTCTGTTTAAATTTACTGTTTAATAAGATTGTTTTCATTTTTGTTTATGTTTTAGCACTTTTGTTTTGTGCTTTTGCCATTTACATTAGTTTTTGTTTTCTTTTAAATATTTTCATTTATTTTTATTTCAGTTTTAGCTGCTGTAATATTTCAGTTCATTTATTCCAAGTCAACATTTCTAATTTTATATTTAAGTTTTTAAACTAATATTATATTCTATTTTATTTCAGCTGAGACATCACAATCCCTTCTTCCAGGGAGACCTGGTCAAGACGGCAGCACATAGAGTTTCACATAAAGATAACTACAAAATATATATATATATACATACAAAGCAACAAAAGTAAGATCAAGAAAAACACTTAGGAGACTCCTTTAAAACAATTACCAAAAATGATTTTTAAAAGTGTTCATTTTAGTTAATATTAACATACTGGTCATATACTTCTCATTTTGGCAAAAATAATAAGTCACCCATGTATTCACACACTATAACTCTGCATAATGTGAACAGAATACATACTACACACTGCAGCTCCCTCTCTCTCTCTCAGTCTGCCTGTCTTCCTCCAGGTGGTCTGAACACCTGATGTTGCGGTGGATTCATTCAACTCTACCTTCGGTGGGAGAGCCAACCATGACCTTCAGACACCCTTGCAGTAACCATGGCAGCAGGTGTTTAGTGCGGCTTGCTGCGTACATTAGCATTCGCTAATGCTCACCCTCTCATCAAAACACATTGATTTTGTGCTGTGGGTTAATTCAAAACACTCATGCCAAGCCCTCTGCCCCAACAAACAGCCTTTGAAATAGAGCCTCTTACGTGGGAGAGAATGGAAAAAGGAAGATGCAGAGTGTTATTTTGCAAACACGACCATTTTTATAAGATACAGCATGCTGCAAAACGAATGAATGGTAGTTACAGTGGGGTCTGTGACCACAGACACATTAGTTTAACCCTCCAGTCCTGCTGGGGTAATTCACATGGAAACGTACATTTCAGAGCATTTAGCCTTTTCAGAAGTGCTTATTTGTACTGATGAGAGATTAGCTGAGTGGGGAATGTAAGATTAGACAGCTAACGGAAACTAGCAATCAGATACAGTCTTCACAATCTCCGAATACAAATCTCTTCAGAATTACGCACACAAGTACGCAATTGTGCAAGCACATATCAAAACAACCAAATGTTGCGTCACTTCCTGTAAACATGTAATTAAGTGCATTCGTGCATCAAACAAAAAGTGCAAATATTGATTAAAAAGTGTAAACTACTGTACATCATAATGCATCATCCAAAGTAGGTCTCAAAGGGACAGTTCACTCGAAAATTAAAATTTTGCCAACATTTACTGTTCCTGTAAGACTCTTTTTTCCCAGTATAACACTTCAGAATGTTTTAACTGTTTTGGTTTTTGTCCTGCTGACTTTACATAATTATGCATGAGTACAAAATCATCATCCAAATGGATTTTCCACCAAAAAATTAAACTTTTTACTCACTAAGTGACCCTGTAAGACTTTCTTTCTTCTGTTGAATGCAAAAAAAAAAAAAGATATTTTGAAGACTGTTTTAATGGTTACTGTCATACAAGTAAAGTCAGTAAGAACAAAAACACCACTGGGCCCCATTGACAAAAAAACACGGTCCCCACAAGGAAATATAATTTATAATAATAATAATTAACAGATTAAATGATCTGTAACTGAGATTATAAAAATGCATAAACGTTTCAATGAGTGTTAGATTTAGGTTTAAGGAATAGAAAACGTCTTAGCTGAGGATAAAAATAATGGAAAGTCCCCATCATGATAGAAATACTGTGTGTGTGTGTGTGTGTGTGTGTGTGTGTGTGTGTGTGTGTGTGTGTGTGTGTGTGTGTGTGTGTGTGTGTGTGTGTGTGTGTGGTGTGTGTGTGTGTGTGTGTGTGTGTGTGTGTGAGAGAGAGAGAGAGAGACAGAGACAGAGAGAAAGAGAGTGTGTGGAAGGCAAAGGGGGTGTCAACCCAATCAGTCTGTCTATGGCATTTCAGCTGCTTTTGGTCACACATCCATGTGTGGCTCAGATAAAAGACATCCTACTCACAAAGACTCAGATCAAGCCTTTGCACAAGGGGAGCTTTTCAAAAGTGCATCAGAGCGTAGGAGACGAACAGAGAGAGACTGGAACTGACGTCAAACGGTGCATAAAGGTGTTTGCTGTATAAAGGTGTGTATGTGCACTTGAAGCACACAGGTGGAAGTCAGTGCTGCCCATCATCCAGGAATCATTCAGACAGCAGACAATTACAGTAAACACAGCAGAACGTACTGACTCTTCACAAGCCTGGAGATGACAGAGCAAACAGCCTTTTCAAGAAAATGACAGCAAAATATAATATAATCACCTGCACACTTGCAATGTAGAGAGCTTCTGTAATTATAATCGGAATGTTCAGGGTGTTCACAGCATAGATGGGGTGTATTATACTCAGTATTTGAGCAAATCTCAGAGCGAGAAACAGAGAGAATGGTTTCATGTAACTATATATTTAGAAAAGGCCTATCACATACATTCGACTGCAATTTAGAGAGGATAGTATGGTAAAGTATTTTTGGACAGTTTGTTTTTTCGGATGTGAAACTGATTGCTATTATTATTCTTATTACACATTATTTTGCTTCCCTATTAAAAACTCAGTAACCATAATATTTAAACATATATTATTTATTTGTATACACACATATACATATACATATACATATGTATATATATATATATATATATATATATATATATATATATATATATAATATAACAATATATTAATATAATAATAATAATATAAAAATGATTACAATTATTATTATTATTATTATACATAGATGAATTTGCTTTTACATATTTTTTAAATGTATTGTTTTCCATTTTATTATTGTTATTGTTGTTAATAATAATAATAATAAACAAAACCTGTAAAATCATATTTATGTGTTAATATAAGTGATTACTTATAGGAGACGAAATGAAATATAATTAGGCATATACATTTTTATCTTTATATTTTATTTTATTAATTTATTTTAGCTTAGAGGACAACGTGGCATAAAGTGGCAGAGCTTACCCCACTCTCCCTTACTGATGGTCTGAGCATGTCTGTCTGAATCAGATGCTGGAGATAACTTCTCTCTGTTGGCCTGGCTGTACCGCAACCAAAACAAAATTAATTTGTCTTGTCTCCCCCACCCCACCATATCTGACATAAAAAAAACAAAAAAAAAAACAAACCCCATCCCATAACTTATCATGATGGAACATAATGGAACTAACTTAGCTTTGAGAGATAGTGGCAGAAATGGCAATAATTTAAAAAGTATAATTTAAAAAATATGAAAACCTAACAAAACATTACACTATACTCTGACCTTATATACAACAACAAGTTCTTAAATTCATTATAGTAATTTAATTTATTTAAAAGTTAGAATATTTCTTCAGATCTCAGAGTAAATAATTTAAATAACTGGGGGGGCAGGGCACTCCACCCTATACAGTACATTCACAGACTAGCATACAGTCTAGCTGTTACAATATGAACAAAACAAAATGTAATAGGCTCAGCATCTCACTTCAAATCACCTACACTAAGACATGAAAAACCTAGAGCAGGCTGCAATCTGCCAAGTCAAGTATGTAGCATGCGGAGATGTGAGAGCTATAACTGCCATAAATAAAAAAGTATATGCTACACTGTTAAAATTGTGCTTTAAAAGCACTCAGTATATTCAGCATATAAAACCACCAGCTTGTCACAAACCAAAAGTACTTATAAGTTTACTAGTATGCCGTTGTGAATAAATGTATGCAGTGTAATGCAGCATACAAAACTGTACACGCTAAGTGCACACTACTGTGAGGCATTGCATGACGGTTGCATCTGCTGCTGTTTTTAGGAAGCAGTGCGGGCAGATCTGAATCAATGAGGAATCTGATGTAATGACAGGTAAGTATTTATTCAGTTTCCATATATACATGTGAGTGTGAGTGGTTGTGTGCCGAATTACAACCAAAAAACAACACCCATATTAGGTTTAGTCATGGCAATTGCTTTAATTACTGTCTGTTGCATACACACACACACACACACACACAAAAAAAAAACACACACACACACACACACACACACACACACAGAGACATACAAAATAAGAACAGGGCTTTACCAAATGGCTGCCAGTGACACATATCAGATGAATGCATCTGATAAAATTTGTGCTAATATATTAAATAGTATTATGTTAATATATTAAATATTAAAGTAAATATATTTTGTAATAGGTAACTGTTACAATGTTTCTATGAAAAGGTCATACAGCAATGCCAGTATAGAAATGTAATATTCTCAATGCTCTTAAAGAGACAGCTTAAAAAAATTAAAAAAAATAAAACAGTCATCATTTACATTATTTAATCTTCACATTGTTTCAAACCTGCATGACTTTGTTTCTTCCATGGAACACAAAAAGAGAAAGGAGAAGGTGTGAATACTGTTCTTTTTTATCTTTTCATGCAGTTGTGATAAATACAGACTGAATGTTATTAGAATGTTTTAAATGTTAATATTATTTCACAATACTACTGTTCTTACTGTAGCCTTGGTGAGCATAATCGACTCTTTCAAAAACATTAACTTACTTTTGGTGTCTTTTTTGAAGCTCCAGTCCCAATTCATTGTGATTGAGTTGTTGGGGAAGCTCATTATGGTAATTGCTGGAATTATTTGAACATGGTTCTCCTGAACTTCATTTGTGAAATCCATTTACAGATACATATCTATTTTACCCATCAGCACAGCTTCCTGAAGGTTCACAGCAGTTACTACACAAATAAACCAACACACCCACATATCAATCAAACACCCACACAGCAAAAATCACACAGAGAAACGTGCTGGAACACAGACTCATCTATCACACTCCCACATGCATGAATATCCTTCAATCACGGTTCTCATACATCACACAAACAAACACTGGCCTAATGGAAATGATGAAGACTAAGAAATTACACTGACCTTCACTTCTATATGTGAGCCTTAATGTACACCACAATGAAAGATTGAATATCTTCATTACAATTCAGGGTTCGACAATATTCTGACTGTCTATGAATTATTAAATACATCTGTCTCACAGGACAGGAAGGCCATAAATTATAGATTTTGTGTATAGTGTGTATAGTAGGCTATAGATTTTGTGCTAATTATGCAGTGCAGTTACATCTCTGATGTATGTGGTTCACATATGTGAGTGTTAAGGACATATGAAGGTGATTGAAGCATGTGTTTGCATGAGATGAAATATTGAGGCACATATGTTGACCGTTTGTAATATGATATGATGATTTGGCTGAGAGGCAAATGTAAACTCCAGTAGCATGTGACTACAGTCACCTGCTGTTGTTTTTACACACCTGATTATCTAGCTGGATTGGCCACATGCTGCTCAAACACACACCCTACCAACATTTTTACTAACATCTAGATCAACATACTGCGGCAAACACACTCAAAAGACTAAAATGCACAGTTTTGTACACAGTTTTAGTTGTTAGCATTAGCTGCATGCTAGTTCCATCAACTATTTACAATTAATTGACTTTTGTTGTTTTAATCTGAGGGGATATTTTCCATCCACTAAAACTAACCTCCACATGTGACTTTCAGAATTTTTAGATACACAGACGTACAAAGCACAACACGTGTTGCGTCAGAACAGTCATTTTACAAATGCAGAGATAAGTGATGGCACTATATGCTTTTACACACACACCCCTACATTCCATTCTTAGAGATGTTATACAGCATTCTAGCATTCAAACCCTTCATTCTGTGTGTGACACACTATCACAGTAAGGGGCCAGACGCACTCACACGTCAAATAAGGACATGCCATTAACTTCCATTGTTTTTATAGTGTTAATTATACACCTATTATGAACTAACCCAAACATACACCCTAACCTTATTCAAAAGGAGTTAAACAAGAACAAAAAACAACAACAAAGCAATTGACTATGTACACTCTAAAAAATGCTGGGTTATTGTTTCTACCCAACTGCTGGGTTGCCCTGCTGAAAAAAACAGCATGCTGGGATGCTGGTTTATGCTGGTCCTTTGCTGGTTTATGCTGGTCCTTTTGCTGGTTTATGCTGGTCCTTGCCAGCACATGACCAGTGTAAACCAGCAAAGGCCAGCATAAAACAGCAAAAGGACCAGCATAAACCAGCAAAAGAACAGCATAAACCAGCAAAGGACCAGCATAAACCAACAAAGGACCAGCATAAAACCGCAAAGGACCAGCATAAACCAGCAAAGGACCAGCATAAAACCGCAAAGGACCAGCATAAACCAACAAAGGACCAGCATAAACAACCTCAAAGGAACAGCATAAACCAGCAAGGAACCAGCATAAACCAACAAAGGACCATCGTAAACCAGCAGAAGGACCAGCATAAACCAGCAAAGGACCAGCATAAACCAGCAAAAGGACCAGCATAAACCAGCAAAGGACCAGCATAAACCAGCAAAGGACCAGCATAAACCAGCAAAGGACCAGCATAAAACCGCAAAGGACCAGCATAAACCAGCAAAGGACCAGCATAAACCAGCAAGGGACCAGCATAAACCAGCATCAAAACATACCTAACCAGCATATGCCAGTTTTTTCAAAAGGGTGAGCCTGTCTTAAGTAAAAGTTTGACCAACTAGCACTAAGCCAATAAGTAATCAGTCTTATTTTTGGATTTAACTTTTTTTGACTAATCTATGCTTTTAAAAAAATTATGACCAGTCTCAAAGGAAAAATTAGATGACTAAATGTTAACTAAAAAGTTTGGAGACCCCTTCCATATACGTAGGACATAATTAGTAGAGCATAATTCTATAGACATAATGTCATCTTGATAAGAGTAAAAGATTTGTTTCATATGCAGTCATGCAGAAATCGCCAAGTCAAGCGAGCTGTCTGATAGAGCGTCAGTTTTCATAGAGGCGACGACAGACAGAAAACAGATTGATTGAGATAAAATTCCTAAAATGTTTTAAATGTATGTGGGATGGCCTATTTATGTACTCTCTGTTTCTAAAACGGATCATGAGACTCTCCGAACGAAAAGATAGATAAGCAAACAATGGCTGACAAACACACACAAGCAGCGAAACAAAGCTACTCTCTCGTCAGGCATCATTCCAGCTGCCCTGGGGTCCTGCACACAGATGTACTCCCTGGAAACAAGAGCTGTCTACACACAGAGAAACACACAGTGAACGTCTGGTAAAAAGACTAGCCTGCCCACACAAAAGAGCTCTGGTGGGCTTTGTTGCTGTCTGGCTGGGCAGGGGAGAGGTGAGGTGCATGCCAGAATTTGCCCACGTTTGTATGTGTGCACAGAGCTCTGGGGGTGGTCACCACAGCAACAGGGCAAAAGGACTCTTTTCTCCTCATGTGATTGTCGTTGTTTGATTTTCCCCTCTTTTTGCACAAGCCACAGAAACTTTCCATTAGCTCAGCGTAAACATATGTTAACCTCTATGTTTTCCTCCTGTCCTCTTCACGCCATCTCTGCAGTGACAACGACCTGTGAAAATGCTATCCTATTCATCGTATCTGATCTTCGTTTTTTGTTGTGAAGGGTTTTGATGTTTTTATCCTACATGCTTAATACGCTTAACTTAAGCTTGATGTAATAAGCACTTTTACAACATTGCACTGTTTGGTGGACATGCTAACTACACCATAACATTTCTGCAACATAAAAAACACTTCTCAGTCACAAAGGTATAGTAAGCTGCCTGTCATTGGAATATATTTGCCAGTGAACTAAGTCTATTTGTAAGCTTTAAGTTTATTGTTTGAACATTATTCTACAGCCTAAATATGACATCCGAGAAATTTAGCAAGTTTGGTTTGGCTTTGTTTTTATTGTGAATAATGTTATATTAATGTTTTATAACTATTTTAAGGGATAGGCCACACAAAAATGTAAATTCTGTCATTATTTACTCTTGTTGCAAATATTCCAAACCTGTATGCATTTATTTCTTATGCTGAACACAAAAAAACACAATTTCGGTTTCCATTGATAACTATTGTATTTTTGTATAATGGGAACCAAAAATGTTTAGTTCTTCATAATTTCTTTGTTTGTGTTCCTTCTGTGAGATCAGGTATGGAACAACATGAGGGGGGTTTCATGATTTCAATATTCTTTATTGGAAGGACTATCCCAATAAAGGTATTTTCACATCAACGTTGCATAAATTTTTAGTTACCTGACTGAAAATAAAATGCAATTCCCTGGTCACTGATAAGGTGAACGTTAGCATGTTCAAATATGTTACGGTTACAGTTATGCAGATAAAAACTAGTTATCATCTGTACCCATAGTTACCTTAAAATGATGAAATGGTAATGACAGCCACTGAAAGCCAAGGCAGCATTCTCTCATCTCTCATAATTTTGTTTTTAGGGTTGAGTGTTTCTTCACAGAAACCTCTTAAAAGGTTGTTTACTACTGATTAAAGGTTTAGAGTCAGTAAGTTTCTTGATCACCAAATCAGCATATATTAGAATGATTTCTGAAGGATCATGTAACACTGAAGACTAGAGTAATGATGCTGAAAATTCAGCTTTGCACCACAGGAATAAATTACATTTTAAATATATTCAAATAGAAAAAGAGTTATTTGAAATTGTAATAATTTTTCACAATATAACTGTTTTCACAGCATTTTGGACAAAATAAATGCAGCTTTGGTAAGCGTGAGAGACTTACTCTAAATAATTACTGTATAATTGTGAAACCAAACAAACCTAAGCACTTGGGTAGTGATAGATTCACAGATCTGAATGCACATGTGAGAAGTACTAGTTTCTTCCTGTGCCAGGATGTTTCATCAGATACGAGGCGTGTCCGGGCATGTCATGTGTCAGGCTGTTCTAAATAAGGTCCTGTAGGTGAGGAATCCAGGGGAGTTTTGCTGTTAATCATTATGAGATGCTCAACCAATAGGAGACCAGGGAGGTGCTGTTATCACTATGGGCCATCAAGAAAAATCCCCTTGCTTTCCTGTGCCGAGAAGGGAAAGTTAAAAAGGACCAAGTGCCAGGCAATCACTGTGGAGGGAATATTACAGCAGGTGAAAGTGAAAGCAACAAAAATGTTTTGCAGAATTAGACTTCACTGTTAATCCCTCACCTTTGTATGCAAAACCTCAAGGTCTACATAAAATAACACCAATAAATACACAAATAGAAAGGAGAAGTTTA
This sequence comes from Cyprinus carpio, assembly GCF_018340385.1. Lineage (NCBI taxonomy): Eukaryota > Metazoa > Chordata > Actinopteri > Cypriniformes > Cyprinidae > Cyprinus > Cyprinus carpio. The sequence continues at coordinate 10,855,368 of NC_056575.1, forward strand.
TTCACTTTCACATGTTTAAGGATGTTTTACATTTTAGTAAATGCATTTGGACCTTTACAAACCAGGAACATTTCACCCAATATATAATTTACTTCATTATTTTTTTTTTGGTTGACAGTGATCTCAGTCAGTGCACATCCAGTTACTACTGCTTTGTAACAGTACGCAACACATAATAAAGAATATTTTATTAACCTAAAGAACCTTTTTTCACTATAAATGAACATTTTGTGGAATGGAAAGGTTCCATGGATGTTCAAGATTCTTAATGGAACCATCAATGCCAATAAAAAAGATTTTTCCATGGGCTGCATATGGGGAATCTGCGACAGGTTGATAGACTGGGCAGCATATGTTAGATGTTGGCTTCTGTTCTCTCTCGTATATCTTTCCCTGCAAACGTGCCTGGATCTTGTGTGTATGAGCAGTAACTATTCTTTTTGTGGCATATATCATGGGAACATTCTCATTAAACCTGAGAAGTGATTATTAGATTATCACTAGGAAGTGGCTTTGGCCTGTTGCTATGGTAACGGCATAAAAGCGGCATCAGTATCCATGCATTTCTTGGTTAATTCTCTGCACCCTGTGCTCAATAATCAAAGTAGCTGTTTACAATATCTCAACTGCGTGATATTTTCTTTGAAAGAGCAAAGCCTGTTAAGTAATACTTAAAGCAAAATCAACTGTTGAATGAATTATTGGGTTTTGTTCTTTTTAACCAGTGTCAGAATCAAGGTCAGACATTAACCAGGACATTCCAACTAAAATGACAAAAAAAACAATGTTTAGGTACATGGGGAGCAAAGCTTCATGTTTGAGCATTTAGATATAACTAAGTGGCACTATTACTGAAACTACGAGATCTCAGCTGCTCTAGAAAAGAAAAAGAAAATGCATTTTTATCTGTTACATGTTCCCTGTGCCCTGTCTGGACTTTTATGTTGAAGTGTTTTCTGTGCTTTGGTTGTAGTCTGTTTGTAGTCCATTTGTGTATTGGTTCCCCATGATTAGGTTCCCCAAATGTTTCCCATTTACCTTGTTACCGTGCTTGTGTTGGACTCGTGGTTCCTCTAACCAGTTTCCCTCCCACTCAGGGGGTCAGGAGCTACATAAATCTTTTAACTGATGAGAGACACAATTGACCAGTTTCTCAGGTGATGAGCCTGGGATCCAGAAGGACAGATCTAAAAATAGAAGAAAAGCACTATATTGATTGACTGCAGTGGGAACTCAAGCACTGAATATCTCACAATAAAACTGCATCATTTCAACAGCTCTAGATCTAGATCATTTTCCCCCATCTGATGACACTTCATAATAATCACGGATTGTCAAACTTTAAATAGGACAAAAACACTAAAGCACCATAAAAGTAGTCCATATAACTAGTAGATTATGTTCAAGCCTTCCACAGCCAAACAATAGCTCTGTAGTGACCATAAGTCACTACAGACTGATAGTGCATGAATTTTATGGACTTTATGATGATTTTATGGTTCTATTCTTTTTCACAACAACAACTTGCTCAACAAAAAACCATCAATAATAAATATATAAATATGTATATTATATATATATAATAACACCTAACTGATTAAGGAAGACATTATAATATACAATATACATTCTGCATGATTTAGTAATTTTATAATGTTACACAAGATTTCTGTTCTTAAATAGGTGCCATTCTTTGGAAATCTTCAGAATCTTCAGAATCCTTAAAAAAAATTCTAGTGGTATCACTGTCTTAAAACTGTTTTCAACGTTGATAATAAGTAATGTTTCATATTATAATGATTTCTGAAGCATCACTGAAGACTGGAGCAATATCTGTGGAAAATTCAGCTTTGCCAAAATTAAATGTTAAAATATATTAAAATAAAAGCAGCTATTTTTTATTGTATTATTAATATTAGGTTTGCTGTATTTTGTTCAAATAAATGCAGCATTGGTGAGCATAAGAGTTTTCTTTCAAAGAAATTCAAATGGATCAGATTATTGACAATCAATCATATTTTTATTCAATATTTTAGAATTTTATCACACCACACTGCTTTTTGTTAGAAGTAGCAGCTTGTTACTGGTAAATTTACACTACTGAAAATATCTACTGTCTCACTCAAAAAAAACAAACAAACATATTTAGTAGTTAGTAGCTATACTCGCTTTTTTTAGTTAGTTGCTCCCAACTCTTCCTGGGAAGTTTAACCCCAGTTTATGGTAACAGGACACACACACTTCAGCTCAGTTTCTCTGTTTCACTACAAGTTCTTTCGGCTTTAGGAAAAGCTGTGGCAACACCATGGCGACAGAAGCCCCTGATTGTGAGTCACACAGGGATTGTTGCAGTGAATGTCACAATGGCTCTTGCACAATCTCAAAGGGTGAGAGAGCACATTCCTGTTTTCTGCATGAAAAACAGGACGAGGGCGAGACTGACGTGTACATGCACAGACAACAAGGCCAAGGCACAAACTTTCTGCTGGTGTAGCTGCACCACAGCACGTTCAGCATGCTATTATTTACAATAAGGTTGAGTCTGTTAGCATTAGCTAAAGCAATAGTTAAGATGTTCATTGTTAGCTGATGATTCCTAATGCATTAACTACTGTTAAAGAATTAAAACTGATCATAACTAACCCAAAATACATGAATAAAAAAAATGTTTTTTTATATTTAAGTTTTCAATATATTTTGCAAGGTACATTTTTTAAACAAATATTACAAATTATTAATTCATAAATATAATGTGGTATTTGGCGAGTCACATCACATGACATTTTACAACATTAATTAGCCTTAAAAAGGTTCTCTATGATATAATTTCCTGTATTAAGAGTTTTATTTTACTTTATTTGATTTTATTAAAATTTTTTGCATGCTGATTGCACAACATGACTGATTTGGTGGGCAAAGTTTTTCAAATGTATAAGACCTTGTCTGTTTATGTTCTTGAATATTTTTAATTTGGAACGATCAAATAAAAATACAAATGAGTGTACACATTTAACACATTGTTAACAAGGTTTTTAAATACAGGTAATTAGGTGCTATTTTTAATAGCATGAATTATTATTTTATAAATACCATAAATAGTTGTGGTGCAAATTCACAAAATGAAGCAATTATTCAAATGATACATTTTGCAACTTAAAGGCATTTGTGTACAGAAATTACTGCTGTCGATCAAGACACAACCACTGATGATAATTCCGCGAAAGAATTTAATTGGTGTAAATATGACTCTTATTTTTAAATATACAGTATATATATGTGTGTGTGTATATATAATATACACATATAAGCATAAGTTGTTTGCAGACAGATAACCACTTGATCTCTCATGATGGAAAAACTAAACCATTCTCACGCAACCTCCCACATCTTGGAATCAGCCTTACGGGTAGAAGCGAACTATTAAACCTGTATTATAAAAGACAGGTTAACACCCTCACACACCTCACTGAAATGCTCCAGAGGATCCACCTCACAAAAATCTCAGACATGGTCTCCATAAATGAGAGAGACCTGAATATAACCACCATAAAAATAAGCACGGGTGAAGGAGTAGCCAGAAGGAGAGTAGAAAAACAACAGCTTTGCCATGAAAGAGGAGAAGGAATGCGTGTGTGTGAGAGAGACACACAGAGATTTACAGGGGTCTGTCAGTAGCAGAAGGGATTTCACTCATGCTCTGGTAAGAAAAAACTAGGTCAGGATGAGCAAAACAGTATGAAGCATTACGTGATGAGTATGTCCAAATGTATAGTCGTGCCTGTATATTGGGGTCCAAAAAGTGAAAATGCTTATTTTTTTTAATACAATATTGTACACTCTAAATGATATTAGGGTCAGTGACAAATAAGAGTGGCCACAATACAGAAGAGGCCAAATATTTTAAAGAGGCAAAAATTTGTGGATTCATATTGGTAAAACTTTTATACTATTTTCAAGAAAAATATAAGCATAATGACTAAAAATGTCATGTGGTGCACCAATCAAAAATAATAGCCATTTCCTTCACCTTGAATACATGCATCTTAATCATTATTTTATATATATATATGAAACCTCATAAATGTGTGTTTACCATATTGACCTGCTGGCGTCATTCGTGCTGCTTCATAGCAGTTAATAAGCCCTGAATGTCCCAATCTCCCACACATGTAATGTGCTCTTCACTGCAGTAATCACTGCACATTACAGCAATCAGTCCTAGTCGCTATGGCAGCTATTACTATCACAGCTGCCCAGGCGTCTATAGATGTTATGATCCACGGAGGCTCAGTAATAGATGTGGTTTACGCACATTTGCAACAAACACAAGTAGTGCGGCCTACATGTTCTTTCGTTTCACAGCATCTAGCACCTTTTCAGCACATTTGTTTGTGTAAATCAAGTAGTCTAATGTCAGAAATGTAACATTTGAGATGGCAAACAGCACGGCTGTACTGGGATCCATTACAGCTCTGCGCAAATGTTGTTTATCTGAGGATGCGCTTCCAGAGTGAATTAATTGAACCGTCTGAGTAAATTAGTTACTAATTGGTCTCAGAGGCATGAAAAAATGCCCCATGTTACTCACTGATAACAGCGAGCTGCTTTTCTGGGTCAAGGCTGCTCAGCTCACAAAAAAAAAAAAAACAGGTCTGGATCTGAAAGTTGACATTTAGGGGAACCAAATGATGTGCTAACTTACACAACAACACTGTTTTTGCTCAAGATATAACCACAGAGGAAGAGTGTTGCACATTTTGCGATAAAATGAAATATTTAGTGCTGTCGAACACAAGAACAAACTGTCCCTGGCTTTCAGGAAGGAATTATTAAGATTTAAATTGAGCTCTCATAAGACTATTCATCTTGCTCAACATAAAGTGGACATCTATTTAAAAACACAAAGAGAAGCGTGAAGTGCGCATGCAGTTTTGTTGTGATAAGGTTCAGACAGTTTCACACAATGCTGCAAGGTTGCAGCACACAGCATGTCTTCTATTGTGGTCGTTCTCTCTTATTCTTTTGTTGTCAGCTGTAAGGTTTGCAGTGTGCAGTTCAGCGGAAAACAGGAAACAGCTGAAGCACATTCGTGAGTTCCCAGAAAACACAAACATGTGCAGTTGTTTGCAGTCGGAGGGCTTTAAATTCACCACGTGCTAAGCTTACTGCCGTGCTCGTTCTTTATCACCTTTCCCCGTCTGATATATGTCATAATACTTATCAAACTAATAAAGTTTCTTATTAGTTCCAGAGTACATCAAAACAATTCAAAAGAATAGGTTTGGCTGCTGAGCTGAACATTCAGGGGATGTTTACCAAGGGTTTGACCTTCCCAAAACTTTTCATTCCATGCCAGGCCAAAGTACAACAAATCCACACAGAATAAATCTTTTAAACTCTGATCGGTACAAGAACATCATGCCATTTTTGAGCCAGAGACAAAATAATAGCTGACATTTACAGTACTGTAAAAAAACAAGCTATATGGGTGAATCACATGAAAGCTGTCAGGAACATGTCCAGGTCATATTTCACCCTAAACTCAAGGGAAAGTAATAAGAGATTATATTTTTCTTAAAGAAAATGAAACCTATTTTAGGGCCATTAAGACTGCACATTTTCCTTTATAATTCTAATAATCGTAATGCAAAAAAAAAAAACATTTTCAGTACAACAATGCAAAAAATACTTATTTTAATTATATTTTATGCATTATTTTTTCACATTATTTCACTAAAAACAACATAACAAACCATACCACCACAAAAAATCAAAATCTTGACATTATTATTATTTTATTTTATTTTTTTACAAATATCATGACATATCATATCACCACATGACATTACAATTTACAATATATGAACATGTACTACATTAATGAGAAAATAAAGCCAAATTTATGACCTGGACATGTTTCCGTGAGATTCGCTCATATGTGTGGGAAAGAGTGAGAAGGAGATGGCATTTTTATGTGTGTCTGCTTTAACTTGCTGTAATGTTTTAGAGTCTGGTTATCTTTTCCATTCTCTGGGTCAGCAGTTAACCACATCCACCACAGGCCAGAGACCTTCAGAGAGAAACAGTGAGCGAGAGAGGCCTTGTAAAAAGTACCCAGCTATTCTAAGTATTCCTCTCTCGATGTAAAAGCAGGAACATATATTCCATAACAGAAACAGAGAGAGAATATGGTATGACATATAGATCTGGGAGTTCCCTTTAAGACAAACACTACAAAAGAGATCATTACATACAGTAACATTCAAAAATTTGGGGGTTGTTTTGAAAGAAATTAATACTTTAAGCAAAGAATCCTGAAAATGAGTATCATGATTACCACACAAAAATGAAGTATTATTTACTTTAAATTTACCTCAAACTTGTAAGTGTGAGTCTAATTAGTTCTATTTCTATTTATGTCAACTCCACTAGCTTCTTTCCAAATTATAAAACACTTTCTGGTTTAAATTAAAAAATTTAATCCTAGATGTGGACTTAGACTTTTGAACCACACTGTATATACACAATTTATAGACAAAGTGAATATATATCAGCAGTAAAGAAGAGACATCTCCTCTGGTGACCCTCGCTATCAGCTCCATGCCTGTCTTCAGCAAACAGCAAGAGTAATAACTTAAACACTTATGATAAGATAAGTGTAAAAACAACAGATAACAACCATTTTCTCGACGCTCACTTTACACAAACATATAAAACATATGACAGAAAACCTGCTCTTGAATCAAACAAAAAATATTTTCCTAATATGCTGGAGGTTTATACACAGCATAAAAGATATTTATGGTATTTTCTTTCATATTATGTATAATTAATAAAAAGGAATAAGCTTATCCTGCCAGTTTCATGGAAAATATTCAGTTTGTTCTGTGGGAGGAAAGCAAAGAACACTTGGCAGGAGTAGAAAGAGTCTGAATAAAAGAAGAAAGAGTGAGAGGGAAAAGCATCCAGGTGAGTCTCTCCCACAGTGACAGAGATTGCAGTTTCCTTCCAGCTGCCTTCACTCAGGTCCTCTTTTGCTGTGGCCCTGTGCTGCAGATGAAGAATGAGAGGGTGGTTGAACGCCGCAAGGCAGATGTGAGAAGAAAGGGGAACAAACTGAGACCACACAGTGTGGAGGAACACACACACTTACAGCAAATCCACAGATAAGTTTTTACTGTGAACTCTAGCATTTAAACACAACCTTAAGCTCTTCCAGACTCTGAAGGCTTGTTTTCTGGTTTGTGATGTTTACTGCATGCATACTTCTTTGGAAAAACAGGACCGCTTGAGCATTTTGGACAGAATGACTTAAGCAGAGTATAAAAACAAGTAAGGTGACCTCTGGCAAGGCCTGGGGGTAAATAAATGTATTGGACCTGTTTGAGTCACACAGGCACACACACAGAATTTATGTCCCATTTCAAACACTCTCACTGCTTTCCAAGTGTTCGGACAACTATAGATCCAACAAACAGCCATCCAGGACTTTTCATGCTCCCTAATCTCCCTATTAATCTTCTCCCCACCCCCAACTCTCTTTCCTTCTCTGCATTGTCTACTGAATTGAAATACCCTCCAATGTAGACTGCTTCCAAGCAACCTATGAAACAGAAGCTTGGAGATTGTGCCAAGACAATCCACCAACTTTCTTTTTTTTTCTTCTTTTTCTTTTTAACCAGAGTCAGCACTTTAACATGGTACCCACAATACCTTGTGTTTGATCTTCTGCTCCAGCTAGAGACAATGATCCTTGCAAACCTGCATGTTTTCCCTTCTCAAACACAAAAGAAAATTTTCATCGATATAGACAACCTTACCTGACGTAAGTTTGAGCTTTATGTCAGAAGAATATTACTTTCAAAAATCATATAATATCATATAATATCATATAATACAAATTTATTTGTATAGCGCTTTTCACAATTTACATCATTCCAAAGCAGCTTTACAGAAAATGCTAAATGGATTTTTTTTTTTTTTTAATCTAAATGGATTTAGATATCCTAAGTACTAATTAAAGTCTCATAACCTTAAAGAGTGTGATGGATTGTAGGGCATAAGAAGATAAGTTAAATATACAGGAGCAAACCATTTAGGGCCTTATAGGTTAGTAGCAATATTTTGATATCAATACGGAACTTAATGGGTAACCAGTGCAGAGATGATACAATTGGGGTAATATGATCATATTTTTTGACCTGGTAAGAACTCCAGCAGCTGCATTTTGGACTAACTGTAGCTTGTTTATTGAGTATGCAGTACAACTCATGCATTACAGTAATCCAGTCGAGAGGTAATAAATGCGTGAACTAGCTTTTCTCCATAAGAAATAGAAAACATATTCCATAGCTTAGCAATGTTTCTGAGGTGGAAGAAGGCCATTTTTGTAACATGAAATATAATTTTTGAAAGGTAAGTTGTTCTCTAATATAACCCCCAGGTTATATTTTAACTGCAGAGGATGATGTAACAGTACATCCTTTTAGTTGCAAAATTTATTCTAAGAGATTCTGTATGCAGGTTTTTGGTCCAATAAGTAATGCCTCAGTCTTTCCAGTTTTCATCTGGTCATGATGAAATATATAACTGAATTAAATATATATGAGTACCAACGGCATAGCAGTGGAAACCAATTCCATGTTTTCTAAAATTGTTGCCAAGTGGCAGCATGTATATTGAAAATAACAGAGGGCCTAACACAGATCCTTGCGGCACCCCATAACTTACTGATATTAACATGGATTTTTCACCATTTATGTAGACAAAATGGTAATGATCTGCTAGGTACACTCTAAACCACCATAATGCAATGCATAATGCATAATGCAAATAAAGAAAGATAACTAACTATATACTAGCATCCAGACCAATTCACAAGCTGCAGTTGTGTCATCTGCCTCTTTAAATGCTCACGCTCTTAAAAGTTGGGTGGATTCTGACTGGCTGTTAATGTTTTTTGTAAGTAATGTTGGGCATTTATAATTAACTTTAAGCAGGTTCATGTCTAATATTTTCACAAACTAGAATCATGCTCTACTAACGTCCATGCAGACTTCCTCTATTTGTCCAAACACAAGAAAAAACTGAAAAGCAGTGACTTCAGGGCTCTGTTACTAACTGAAGTCTGGCATATTTGTTCTAAAATGGCCATACTGAAACAGCAAAACTGTCCCACCCAGTGTTATTGTAAATATCTTCCAAAAAGTCACAAAGAACATGGAGAAGTCTATTTCACATCTGCAAGATGTATTTTTTTTAAAGTGTTTGCTCATCTGCAATACGTCTTTGGGACATTTCCTTTCAGATGTCAAATAGACGTTTAGAAGTTTTCTTTAAGATGTTTATGAATGTAAATAAAACTGACATCTTAAAGACGTCTATCAGACAGATGTTTGTACACAGCAGACATCTTGCAGACATGTGTGTGCTATCTGGGATGAGCATGTTTTGATAAAGAATAAGACCAGGTCTACGGGAAACCATTGCCAAGATAGGAAATCTTTTATTACAGAGAAAAAAAAAACTTTTCTTCCAAAATATAGAAATCTGTACAACTTCAGCACAATCAATTTACATGAACTGTACAAATTTACAGCAGTTCATCACAACATACCCAAGAATGAGGAAAAATAATGAACACGAGATGTACAGACAGGAAAAAAATCACAAGTTACAGACAGCTTTATCTTGGGTTGCTCAGAATTTTTTCTTTTTCTTTTTTTATTTTAATAAAAAAAAAGAAAGAAAGAAAAGATACGAGGGGGGAAAAAACAAGGAAAGTCTATCAGCACAGAGCATGGAAACTGAATTTTTTTTTTTTTTTTTTTACCAAAACAACTTTGGTCCTCTCCAACACTCCTAACACAAATGGCTTCACTTATGAAAGAGGAATTCAAGTTAAAATATGAAATAAAAAAAACAACACGTCTAAACACAGCAAAATATCAATTATTGGCACTTCCCATATGTATGGTTATGTACTTACTCTACCATATGTTGTACAATAATACATTCTACAAATATGGAACCACCTCAGTTGCGAAAGTGGCAATAACATGAATCACTTCTGAAATAACCGACAAAATTCCCAACTGAATCATTCCCTTCTGTTTTTCACATTTTAACCTGCACATCCATAAGAGTTTCAATGAATGTCTGTAGCCTGAGCTTGGCAATACATTCCAATCGAGACACGTCGGTCTCAAAAAGTCACATAACTTCAATGTTTAACCTATTAGTGCATTTCATGTGCTCTTGCCTCAGAGTAGACTTGAGTTTAGACTCACAACGATACTTAAAATTTGTGTGCAAACGCTTACCGAACTGAAACGGAGAGTGGAAATGGTTTGCTGATGTTATTTCAGTGGAGGTGGGGGAGGGGGTAAAGTAGTTTGTAGTAGTTTAAAAGCTGCAGATCTAAAAAGCACTCAATTTGTCTGTTCCAATTTGGTTACGATCACCAGAATGAGGTTAAAAAGCTTTAATATTAAAACAATCAGGCGAAGGGGGCCTCCTCTCAGAGTTCAAAGCATTCAGAAGGGTGGGATGGCAAACTAAATCCAAATATCAAGGTTCGACCCGTACTTAAAATGTCAATTTAAATTTAAAAACGCCTTTCTGCCTCTCTAAAATAGACCAAAATAACACAGAAAGGGACGGCAGTGCATCGACAACCCAGCGTTACCCATGGTCCTCTAGGGTCAAAAGTATTAGCACACATTGGACTGATAATCAGCACCTTGTCTCTGCAGTTTAGTGGCTAAGGCAAGAGCAGTCCGTCGCACACATACAGGCACACAAAGCCTGCAATCAGCTTATTTTTTGCCCACTCACGCCAATGTAAACAGAATCGTCCAGAACCAGGAGCACACTGTATGTCTCTTCCCGTCCCAACTCGGCCCTGTATGTAAGGCTCAGTAGGTTTTGGAGTGCGCTCGGTATGTGTGCTGGCATAAAAACTCTCCTGCAGACTGCGAGAAGGGGGCCGGAGAGGATTGTAGCTGCCCTGATGTGAGGGTCCTACCCCCTCCTTCGACAGGCTTAGGGAGGGAGGTGATATGTTTTGACGGCGCACTCCTAGTTAAGACTGAGACCAGTGACGACTTGCTGGAAAGTGCGTCGGGAGACTCTCTGTAACAAGCGAGCATCACTGGCCAGGCGATTCTGCGAGAAGATGGGCAACATTGGTCCGTTTTTTGATGCCGTTTCTTGCTGGTCTGTTGTCTCTTGCCATGTACTGGCCTTAAATGGAGTCCTATAGATGGAGAACTAATCTCTAACAGCCTGAATCAGTCATTCGAAAGGATAAAAATGGGGGAAGAGAGAGAAAGAGAGAGAGAGAGAGAGAGAGATCAATCCAGGATTGAAATTTCTCTCTCGCCTCGGAAATATTGCAATCACGTTGCTCTGTGCAGAGCGCAAACAGAGAGAGCGAATTACGACAACTGAATGAGGAGGTACGCAATGGAATGCAGCTGGGTCGAATCGAAATGTCATCCCACACAGTCTAAAATGTCAAAGTGCATTCAACGTCCTTTCTACATCAAGCAGAGAGTAAAGACCACATCTGCTCAAAGTAAAATAAAACAACTTCGCTACATCTTTCATTTTGGTATGACGAGGGGCTTAATTAATTCAAATGTTTTGTCTGCATTAGATTTGTCTTTTTTTTTCTTCTTCTTCTATTTTGTTAGAAATTACATTCATCCAGGAGGGAGCCCCTAGAAAAAGCTACAAGCATGAGAACCTTTGCATCACAGTGCCATCAACGGCTAGCGTGGGTAACAGTATGACACAGGTATTCCACCGCAGTAGAGTACAGGAGGCTGTTTGAAACTGGTTCATGTCGACCTGAAGCTCAAAATAAGGCCCGGTTGCATACCAGACAACAAGAAGAGGGACAAAAAGTACCGCTTTGTGGTCCAAAAAAGTGAGGTTTTTAGAAGGAAAAAAGAGGCTTGTAGCGGATACTCAGGTCTGGAATAGCTGCCGGCAGGTCTGGGCTTCAGCTCGACAGTGAACAGTGAAATGATAAAACAGGATTCTGTGAATAATTCCTTAACATTTTAGAGGGAGTCTGCATTTATGCGTTAACAGAAACCGTGAAAGCGAAAGTGCAAAGTCAACATCGGCAGACGAAAAAGCCCCCCACCAGGACCGCCGACGTAGGAGTGGGCCAGTCTCTGTGAGCTGGGGGGCCGGGCGATGTTTCAGGTCTTCATTAGCTGCCCCAGGGTCAAGCCTCTGGTAGATCCAACACAATAACAGAACAGACAACCAAACGAGTGAAAATTAAACCTACGAGGTTTCCATCACCGGGATGATAGGACACATCCTGTTTTTTTTTTTTCTTCTTCTTCTCCTTTCTCTTTTTAATTTTTTTAAAAATGACTTCTGTGACCAATTTAGCTGGACACAGTCATCATGTAGGGTTTAGCAGGGCTGGTACGACCCATAACCAGTAGTTCCTCCTTGCAGCTGATGTGACTGTCCACCATCGGAGATACCTGGGTGACAGACGAGGCGGGGTTGCTGTTTCCAGTGGTGATGCTGGGGTTTCCGTTGGTGCTGGGGTGGGACTCGTAGAGCACGCAGATCGAGCCGTCCTCTCCGATGCGGTAGGACACTTCAAATGGGTCGACCCACAATGTGAGCTCACTGGGAAGCAGCAGGTAGAGTTGCTGGATGCTCAGGCCAATGCGCTGGCCGGCCTGTCCCACCAGAGGGTCCATCTTGTGATTGATGCGTATGCAGCGATACCCAGAACCTTTGTTGGGACGGTCTGGGAACCAGTGGTGCTTGTATTGCTCTGTAAGAGAGAGATTAGAATAATAAATAAAAAGCATTGGTAAACAAAACAACAAACAAAAAAACAAATAACAGACATTACATATAATAATAATAATAATAAACTCATTTGTTTATTTGAAATGCTGTTTAAGATTTTTCTGTGAAACAGTTTTATTTTTAACTCCATTACAGATGCACAGATATTAAAATTTTGGATGAAAAGTCACAGCCAGTATTACAGTTCTGTGTTATTTTTGTTGTTGTTGCTGTTCTTAAAAGCCATTTGAAAGATTAAATTAAAATTGATATATATATATATATATATATATATATATATATATATATATATATATATATATATATATATATATATATATATATAAAATCATAATAATATATAATCATAATAATAATAATAATAATAATATAATGTACAATAAATACAATAGCAAATAAAACTTTTAAACAAAAATTAATTTATCTCAAACATTAAAAATCCCCAAAAAAAAATTTTAACTAAATTAGGGATGTACCGATATTAAAACTGGCTGAAAAGATTATACTAATTACCAATATAAAAACTCACCAAAAAGTTGATACTAATTTTGATGTTATATAGGCATCATAAAAAATTTTTTAGTTTGTCTCAAACATTAAAAATCCCCAAATTAATATTTTATGTAGATTATAATTGACAATTTTAAACAACTGATTTAATTTTAAATGATTAAGTATATCAGACTACAAACTGAGTATAATTAATTATTAGTGTAATTAAAGAACACTATCATTAACTAAGTGATTGCTAGATGTAAAATTAGGTGGAAATGAACATGCATTTTAAATATACATTATCAGCCAATAATTTTCAGGTATTATTACTAATATTGGCAGATAGATGACATGTCCAATAAACAAATATTACAATTATGTAGTTGTTAATTATAGGCATCCTTAACTACACTAAGACAATGGTTATAGTTCTTGAATCCATCAAAAACGTTTATTTTGCTTGTGTTATTCTAGCAATAAAAGGAAACATGGATGCAATGCAAGTAGGGACGGACAAATGATTACATTTAGAAAGGAAAAGAAAAACAACTAAATACTACTTATCTGCCCACACATACCATAACCATAATAAAATTAAGCATGTTTAAAAAGAGAAAATACAAATTCTGGTAGTTTGGCCTTGTATTGCAGCAAATGTAGCAGTAGAAAGGGGGCGAGGGTCTAGAAAGGATGTTTTTCACAATGTGAAATGATAGTTGGTAGAACGCAGATAAACAACCATTAACCATCTGTGTCAGAGGCCTACGTGACAGAGAGAGAGAGAGAGAGAATCATTTGATTACACAATCCCCTTTCTTCAAACACAACGAGACCAAAAGGGTGAAGTCCTGGCAGAGCATTTGGAGGGGGAGGGACCATCCTCTTAAAGACAAAGTGTCCCATTTAGACTATATGATTTTATTATTTCATGGCTCAAATGGATCAGCTTTGCTTTTTGCAAGTAGGGGATGTTTTTGTCCATATCTTTTAAGATAATTCATTAATAATAACGGCGACTCCAAACATCAAATCATGACTTTTCAAAAGTGCCAAGTTACACCATGCACAAAGGACTCGTCTTCCAAAAAGAAAAAGACTTCTCGCAATTGCTTTTTCAATCCCTTCTGGCTCTGTGTATTGGGTGACAGGTGGAGAACAGGAGACAGAAGGATGGGTCTCAAGCCTCTTTGTGCGGCTCTGAAATAGGCCAGGCCCCCGCAGGCCACCTGTAGACTTAGATAATGCCGCCTGTGTGCTGTCTGTGACGTGACGTCCCATTCTCCTGGAAGCCTGGTACACAATGATCAATGCAGATCAACCCACCCACAACTCTGGACGGAGCCCAAACCGCAACAATGCACGTACTACACATAAAAACGTTCAACGAAGTGAAAATGTTGCTTGTTGTTGTCCAAATAGCCTTGTGGTGGCTGTATTATGAAGTCTTATTTGTGAAAAAGTCCTGCTGTGAGGTTGAGAATTAGGACAAATCCGTGACAAACGTGTATTTAGTAATGTGATTAGAGAACAGGAAGCAGAAACAGATTTTCAGATTGATCTTACACAACAACTGGTTTCAATCTGGCATTCCTCTCTCAAATGCACATTTTAAATGTGGAGAAGGAACTAAACCACTTTTTCTACCCTATGGGGATTATGAGGAGTCTTTGTTCCATTGTGTGGACATATGTAGGGCTGAGAACGCTGGGAAGGGAAGGAAGGAGAAGAACTAAACAAATCCTCTGCAACGGTAATATGCAATGTGAAACTAGCAGCCACACATCCTCCCTTTCACCACTGACGGCCATTTTGTCTGACTGGGGCCTCAACTCCATTTGTTTACAGACAGCATTTAGTGACTGCCTGTTCCCAACAAAAATAAAACATGTTTGTGTATATTATTTATATATATATATATATATATATATATATATATATATATATATATATATATATATATATATATATATATATATATATATATATAATGTATATGTATGTATGTATGTATGTATGTATGTTCATTTCTAATTTTCTCATCTGACTTTAAACACCTTAGACATATGTATTTGTGTATAACCTAAATTAGCTTGTTGTATTACCATTATATTACTGCCTTGTATGTTTCATTGTTATTTCATTGCTAGTACGCTGCATACTTCCATGTTTATTATAATGACGCACAGGCACAGTGTGCATTACATGCACTATTACCCGTATGCAAGAGAGATGAAACATCAACCCTAGATCTGATAGCTTAGATATTCAGACTTGCTGTGCATTACGTAATTTACTGCCTAGAACATATGGCAAGCCATTTCAACGTTCAATCCACAGAACTAACTAGTATCTAATTGAATTACTACCAAGCAATTTAATATTAATTACCTTTTCTCAATTTCACTAGTAACCAACAGCAGTAGTAGAAAAGGTATTAACACTAACATATAAAACACAAACTAACAAACAGTCTATATAAAACAGAATAACATGTCTAGTTTGTTACTAATAACAACTAAATAATTAATGGGTTAGTGACTAGTAACAATCGAGAAGATACTAGTATGTTATGAATAAGTAATATTGACTTAATAAATGGAGAGATCACTACTGGAAAAATTGTTAATGAATATCAGTCACTCTCAGAATACTTACCAGTTAGAGAACATTTACTACGTAATGATAAACATAATTTTAATTTTAAAAAAACGCTAGTTTTAATGAATTAATGTTAAAACGGCTTGCCACATGAAAAAAATCATCTATTTTTATTAAATACATAATCCGTCAGTAAACTGTGATTTTAATTACGAGATAATGTAAACGATCACATCTATAAATATCTATATCGTTTGGTCTTTTTTCGGTCTTTTAGCGTCGCTGTTTGTGTCGAAGGTTTCAACTGTTTATGTTCGTGCGCAACGCGTCCGCGCGCTTCCGCCTATGTGGCCAAGCACATAAATTAGCTCGTAAACAAAGAGATCGGTGTTTTTACACATTTTTAACAAACAAACGAGACAGATCAATAGATAGTGTATATAACAGTCATCTGTAAATACTGATACTTACCTGCCAGAATGTCCTGTAGAGTCTGGCTGAACGTCTGGAGCTGTCTGTCGTTCATATGTCCTTTAATCCGCAGGAATCTCGACAGAAACCCGACGGCGGCGTTTATCTCTGGTTTCATCGTTCCTCGGGCACACAGGGTATGCATTGAGAAGCTCCGTGCGCTGTATGGCCAATGCGCTTTTGTTTCCGTTTGCAAAATGATCCTTGTTTTTCGAGTGTTTTATTTCTCTGATGCCTATGCTGAGCATTTATTTGTCGAGGCAGGAAAAACTCGGAGAGTACTACGTGTTCCAGGACGGTTCAGTGCTGCGACTTGGGTTGTTTTGTCCGAAAAGACACATAGAGGTGGACTCCACCGTCCTCCGTCACTGTCCTCCAGCAAAGTAGACCGTAACGAAAGCGAGCAGCGCTTATGTAATGCCCCCTCCTCTACCAGCAGCAGCAGCAACAACAACGAGCCAATCACGATGCTGAGACGAGGTGACGTGTGCGCGGAGGAGTGGGCCCATTACGTCACAACACTAGAAATAAACAGAGCATGTGAAAAAGGGGATGGAGGAAGGCTTTTAACCCTTTCATCTGAACCACAACATACAGAGATTTCAGTGTCATGCACAACAATTGATATACAGACGTATATAATAAGGGCTCGCGCTGTGTTTTAAGAGATGTACTTCTGCATTCCGTATAATCCTCTGCAGTGATATTTGGAATTTCCCTCTCTCTCTTCAAGGGGAAGACCCGATGTGTAGTGTTCTATAGTGGCTTTATAAACTCACACATGTACATCCCACACAACCACACGTTTTTTAAGGAAGTTTGTTAGATAAGATTAAAAAAAATGTATACAATATTTGCATGAGATGACTCTGGCTTTTGAACACTGTTGGCAAATATAGAAAATAACCACACACAAAAAAATAAAAAAACAACCTTTGCATTAGCTTCAAAAAAGAGCAAAAAGAAATGATGGTAGACTGTATAATAGGGTTGTGGACCCGTACATTTCCACAGCTTGTTTTTCGTCCCTGAGAGAAACCTTGGCATTAGCAGAACAGCGGGTTAGGATGTTTGTATGTGGCTATGTATTTACCAGTGCGAATAAACCGCTGAAAGGTGTTTCAAAAGGACTACAAGGAACACTCTGACCTAATTCTGTTGCTTTTTCTGTTGTGGCCAAAGGCAAATTACCTCTAAACTACCATGTGCTGACTCAAGGCTCAACTTGACCTGCCCTGCACACTTATTCAATTATCCTGACATCTTGGTAATATCTGTATTAAGTAAATAACTATTCCGAGATCGTTAGGTCTCAGGCCTGGTCAGCTCTGTAAATCACTTTGACCCCAATGTCAAAAAATTTGTGAATGTCACTGTTTAGTTGGCAGTATTTAGAAGGCACATTTTGAACTTTCTGAACATTCTTTTAATTTAAAACGATAAAAGTAGCATTCGGCCTCATTTACACTAATGCGTTTTTGTTTTATAATGGCATTTTAAAATGAAATGGATCCTCGTCTACACTCGCATTTTCACTCCGTTTCAGATACGATCTCGGTCCACACTACACAACCGAAAACGCCTGTCACATATACATATATATATATATATATATATATATATATATACACATAGATGCATCATTAGAGACTGTTTCTATGGGCCGCTATACGTAAGGTGTCCGCCATATTGTAATGGTCAACTTGACGTCATTCACCATAATAATCAATGAATATTCAAAAGATGCCACAATCCTGCACAGAATGGCTCAACGGCTCTGTGAGAACCTACAGTTTGGTGAATGACGTCAAGTTGACCATTCCAAGATGGCGGCTGCTTCTACGTGCCTGGAGCTGTTGAATGGGGCATCTATACACATCTACAGGCACAACAATGAGCATGATGTTATTGTTTACACAGTCGTCAAGAATACGTAAAGTGAATGTTGGCAGCCATGACATCCTTTGCATAAGTATCCGTTTTGGTCCGTTTACACTGAAACGCAACCCCCGGAGTTTTCAAACTAGAACGGGGTCTGCAGCATTTTCGAAAAGTCTGCATTTTGGAGGGTCGAAAATGCCGGAGTAGTGTAAATGACAGGTGTAACCATAGCAAAAGTTATGTGTTTTAATATGAAAATGTACTAGTGTAAACGTAGCCTTAGGCTACCATTCAGACTGGCTCAAATGAACAAAATATGGAAGCCTGACATTCTCACAATTCTGAATTCCTATCTCACAATTCTGTCTTTCTCACAATTCTGACTTCCAAAATATAACATCAGAGTTGTTACCAACGGTCAGTTCTGAGATTAATAGTCAGAATTGTGAAATATAAACTTGCAATCATGAGAAAAAGTCAGAACTGAGATAAAAAGTCGCAATTACCTTTTTTATTTAATAAAAAAAAATCTAATTGTGAGATGTAAACTCTGAATTTTGAAAAAAAAAAAATGAGTCAAAATTGCAAGATGTAAGCAGAATTCTCTAAATGTAAATGTGTTCAGAACTGCGAAAACACAAAACCCCGAATTGTGAGAAAAAAAAGTTGCCATTTTTATTTTTTTTAAATACTTTTATTCCATGGCAGATACGGGCTTTCATAACTTCCATAGGCAATATTTGAAATCACAATATGTTAAATGAAGTCCATGAAACCTTATTTCACTGTTAATAATCAATAATTCTCCAGGGGGTTTCAGAGTCAACTGAATTAAAGCCTCAGGTAAACACAGCAGCCAGGCAATGCATAGCGGGCCTAGCTGCCATTCACCGGCACTGGAAAAATCCAACATGACTGAAAATAATCTAAATTTTAATGCAACGATGAATCACAACATCACTACGTCTGTCCTCTCTCCACCCACAAGTCCAGGTACTCAAAGGGTTGAGAGGATTTAACCTTTTTTAGCAGGACTGAGATCAACTTTTCATGTTTCTTTTAGGTAGGATTTGGGTGGTGGGGGCACTGACTCTAAATGTTGATGGTGAAACCAGAACAGCACTATACTTAGTCCTCCGTAGCCCATAGTGCATCAAAAGTGATACATTGATACCCCATATTAACAATTACTGACCCATTACCGGAATACAGATTCTATACAGACAAGAATAATGACTGTGAAAGAGAACAGAAAGATAGCAAACACAACATGTGAGTTTGAGCAACTTTCTCACTTTTCTCAAGGTTAATCAGATGAACTGTAGATTTACTGAGACAATGCTTTATTACCCCGTTATTTCTCCATCCCTCACTCTTGACCTCTCTTCAGAGAATACTGCCTTCAACCTTTAGAACTGACGCAATCTTTCCCCTTGACACGACTGATGGAATGAGTAAACATGAGAGAATAGAGAATAGAAGGGTAACAGAAATATGCTTACAAGGATGTAGATATAACTGTCTATCTAATCTAAACTATCAGTTGTCTCAGAGTGTTAACTCAAGCCAACTTGTAATATATATATTATATATATATATATAAATAATAACATATTATTAATTTACTAATTAAATATATATATAAATAATAACATTTTATTAATTATGCCAGTAAGATTTTTCATGTTCTTTTTAAAGACATTTCTTATGCTCATCAACGCTGCATTTATTTGATCAAAAATACACACAAAAAAAAAAAAACTGTAAAATTGTGAAATATTATTGCAATTTAAAATAAAAGATTTCTATTTTAATATACATTTATTCCTGTGATGCACTGCTGAATTTTCATCAACGATTGCTCCAGTCTTCAGTGTCATGTGATCATTCAGAAATCACTCTCATATGATGATTTATTAACAATCTTGGAAACAGTTATCCGCTGTTTAATATGTTTTTGGAACCTGTGAAACATTTTTATTTAAAACATTTTTAGTTAAAAACATAATTTATTTAAAATAGAAATCTTTTGTAACAATATACACTACATTTTTTCTTCCTTTTATTTGAAAGAAATTAATACTTTTATTCAGCAAGGATGTGTTAAATTGACAAAAAGTGATAGTAAAGACTTTCTATTTCACCACAGAAATAAATTATATTTTAAAGTATATTAAAACAGAAAAAAAAACATTATTTTAAGTTGTAATAATATTGCTCATTAATACTTTTTTTTTTTTTTTTTTTAATAAATGCAGCCTTCATGAGTATAAAAGAAACAAAACAAACAACAAAAAAAAACACTGCGGAAAACAAAAATCTTACCAATCCTAAACTTTTAAACAGCAGTGTAATACAGCAGATTTTATATGAATAATATACACACACACACACACACACACACACACACACACACACACACACACACACACACACACACATACACACACACACACACACACACACGCACGCATGCACATACACATACATATAACTGAATTAAATTTTTTCACATTATGCAAAGTCATCGAAGACATCGAAGACTTTCAGCATGGCTTATGAATAAACTGCTGATGGAAAAAGGAAAAATGTCCTTCAGGTGTATAACTATGGGTCCAAGTAAAACTTCCAAACCCCTCAATGACTCATCTCCCTGTCTTTCCTCTAGTTCTAATCCAGGAAGTATGGGAGTGCTCTTTCTAACGGTTGGAAGTGAAAACCCCCAACTGTGTGGTTTGGCCATGGCTTCCACACGCAGGACGTTCCACTGGAAACTCAACCCCTTTTTCGGCTCAAAAACCTTCACACACACTTCCCATTCATTTCCACAAGCTCTGAAAACACGTTTTTGAAACACTAACGAACAGGAAGCGACATTCAGGAATAAATATGGCATTTTCTAAGTTCACATTAATGTGTATTGGCCCTTGATAACCTCCAAACTGAGCCTAAGCAAGCTTACAGGCCTTGGCTCTATTAATAGGGGTGCTAATCTGTGCTCCCCATACTCCGTATCTGTCCATATCTCCCATAGTTGCCAGGATGGTATGACTTTATTTTTAGAAGTAAAAGAGAAGAGGAGCCCATTCCAGAATATCCTCATAAGCCCCCGACTCCATCAGATACTCAGAACCAAAATATTGTGTAATTTTGCTGATGCACACAAACAAAGCTTAGCGTCCTCAACCAGTGTTGATTTTTACGGTTTGTTTTTTTTGCCATAGATTGTCTTATGACAAAGAAATCCTTTAAATGTTTTATTTGGCCATGCCATATGCACGTGATGCACATTTGACCATGATACACATTTTGATCCCATCTTTGATTAAATGAAAAGCAACCCATTTGTTAAACATTTTCATTGACAAGATCAACTCTCTCCTCTCTCTAGAGTCGTCATAGTCAACAGATTTTTTTAACTAAAATTTTCCACCTACACCAGACCTGAGCATCCGTAAGTGGATTCAAATGCAAATCTGAAAATATAATTTGTGAGAAGCCCATAAGGAGGCATTCTGAGCTGTACTTAAGCGGTTTAGCCTTAAATGAGGTGTAACAGAGCAGGGCTGATCCGGCCCTCTGAAGTCATGGAGCATAGTCTGGCTGCACGTGGGAGGAATGTTACGGGTTTAGGCTTGAACCACTTCAGCTGCTTCGTACATATGCTGTGGGTGTTATTTTAATCTCCGCTGCAATCACACAGCCTAACATCATATCAAAATGTCCAGCCTGCCCGGTGTGCGCGTGTCCGAGTCCTTGTGGTTTTGCCAAGTACTGTATGTTTCTTTGGGAGTCTGTGTGCTTGTGTGTGTGTGAGAGGACATGTTCAAGAGCTCACATGAACGTCTTCCAGGTTTTCGTCTCAGCTGAAGCACATTTCACCATCCTGTGAGTCACATCCGGTAGCAGGTCTGTGTTTGTGTGCATTTTAACACGTGCCTGAACACACTGAATATCTCTGAGAATCTCTCCTGTCACTGAATTCGTAAAGAGAGTTCTACAGTAATTGTTCTGTCAATGCTAATTTGTGTGTAAAGGAAGGAAAATATGTATGAAAATGAACTCAAACATTGAAATACTTCCAATTTTAAATAATTTAATGCAAGTTATAGTTCTCAATAATTTCTCCAGAGCTATGAAAGAACCTCTGACTATTAAAAATTTCCTCCAGGAGCACCAGGCAACTAATTAGTTAATTTTTCAACTAATTAACTAAATTACTTTAAATTAGTTAAATAACTAAATAAATAAAATTTACAATTCATTTCCAAGTAAAAATATATAATCCCAGGTTGTAAAGCAAAAGTAAAGTAAAGTAAAGTGAAATTTATTAATTCGATTTTTGATTTGATTTTTCATTATTATTATTATTTCTAAAATAAAATATAAAAGTAATACTCAAAATACAATAAGACGACAACAGTAGTATTATACTAAATTATATATATATATATATACTATATATATATATATATGTATATATATATATATATATATATATATAATAAAAATATATATATATATATATATAAAATATACAATGAAATTATGAAAATATTTTAGAAAGTATGGATTTTTATATCATGCATTTAGCCAGATAATTAGTATCCATCTCACATCTGAAAACACAAAATGTCACACTGAATGGTAGCAGTTACAGTCTGCCGTGTACACACTGATCTCAGGCACGTCTCAGACTACGAATGGCAAATAGATGACACAGCTCCTGAGGACTTAAAAGGGTGTGTGTGTGTGTGTGTGTGTGACAGCCAACAGTGAGTCATTCTATAACCAGCTTAGCAGCTGTTGCCTTATCAGATAAGGCAGAAACCCATCACACCTGCACAAGAAACACACATTCACTCAAAAACAACTAATACCTGTTTTACAACTTACTATAAAAACACTACTTCATTAAAACAGACCATATTTTATTTCCTGGTACATCTGAGGACTTTTTCTGAGTTGATAGTATGACAACCTATTACAGAAAGGAAAATATCCTCCTTCCAGAATCACTAAACTAGGAGTATCACAAAAAATAAGTGATGACATTAAATACAGCAGATAAGAAAGACTGCTACCAGTAAATATGAACCTATGCAGTCTGATTATTTATTAATCAAGGATAAAAAGTCATGCATAATCGAACATTGGTGCATTTCCAGGGTCAGCTTGACGTCAGGGTGTAAATGGACATGATAAAACTGGGTTTAATATTTGACTACAGTATTTAAGGCAGTCTGTGTTGTAGGTTTGATGTGTGTTGACTCTTTGCTTGAGGTTGTGCTGTGGTTGGAGTTTTAGAGATTAGGCCTCTGATATGTTTCCAGTAAAAAAAAAAAAAAAAACAAAAACAGAGAGACAAAAAAAAAAAAAAAAAAAAAAAAAAAAACACTTTCCCCACTCTCGACCTCCTCACATCCCCCTCACAAGCTATTTAAAGACCCGTCTTGCAAATATGTAGGCTACGTGTTTGTGTGTGGGGGGAGTTGTTGTACAGAAGCTGGTGCTAAAAGAATCTAAAACAAGAAAAAACACTTAATGTATGTAATATGTACAGTTTCCATCACTGACACACTAAATCTGACATACCAGGGACACAGTTCTTTAAAACAGGTTAAGATGTGCTCATTAACTGTTATTTGGACAGATATCTACCTTAAGAACTATTTAAACATGGATTACTTTTATAATTTACATCTGATGTGCACTTATTAACATTTCACATAGGATTAAAATATGTAGTAATTTACAATTCATTTCTAAGTAAAAATATATAATTTTTTGGAGATGGCTGATGAAAATGTTTACAGTAAAAATGTAAAAACAAATTATGTTCTACTGATTAATTTATCTTGGGATATTTGAACCATAAACTTATATTTTATCCTTAAAGTTGGTAAAAAGATCTAAATCAATAATCCCTTTTCCAATCACATCGAAATCCCATTTCCAGGCAGAATAAAAAAAAGGGGAAATAAAAATAAAATCAATCAAAATGAAAATTAATTAAAAATAAATACATAAACTAATTTAATTCACATGGAAAGGAGAAAGTTTACAAAGTACAATATAAAATGTAAAGTGTTCTATAGAGTATTTTAATACATATGTATAATAAATGTTAATACGTGTGTGTGTGTGTGTGTGTGTGTGTGTGTGTGTGTGTGTATGTATATCTATGTATGTGTATATGTATGTGTATGTGTGTGTGTGTGGTGTACACACACACGTATGTCATTTGTTTTACTTTTGTTATGTGAGCAAAACAAAGACATGTTTTTCTCAGAATTAAAATTGCAAAGCACATCTGTAAACCTCAACCTAACGTCCCTAGGGGAAACTAGTCCCATCCAACCAGGGCAGTAAGTAAACTATCACTCAGACATGGGTATCTGTTGGGACACGTACCTGTACCTAAAATGGCAGCTGTGAGGACAACTCAGTGACATCAACAGCCAAAAAGTGGCTCCTGTCTTCCACAGGTTTATCAGTTTTCACTTAATCCTCATCACCTGGAGTCAACAGATGTTCAGCAGGCCCTGAAACCCAAGCAACATCATGCCAACTTCAATAACTGAATTTTTTTTTTTTTTAACAGTGAAATAGTATTTTCTTGTAAAGCATACTCCATCAGTCTTTTTACTTTAACTCAAATGTGTAGGCATTTCTTTGTAATTACTTGTGAAATTTCCTATCAATTTCTGAGTGAAAATTGTTGTAAATTCTAAACCAATTTTTTTTCCATTCTACAAACAATGCTGCCTATTGCCTGAGTCCTCAGAAAATACAGCAGAAAACAAACTGCTTGAGTGTGGAGTGCTTGTTGCTATGGCAATCTTGAGGTGATCTTGTCAATGGAAGTAATGAATAAATTGTGTACGCTGATGAAAAAAAAAACTTAAACATTAAAAAAATACAAAAAATCACCAACTTTCACAACTTTCAATGTTTTTTTTTTTTTTTTCTAATTTAGTTAAAAAAACATTTATACTAAAAGGCATATAGTTCTCACAAAACCACTTCTCTTCATCTGTGCGGACAGATAAATGAAACCGTTTTCTGCACAAAGAAAACAAATATGACTTTGCAACAATTTCTTCTCTTCCATGTCAGTCTTCGGCGCATGTTAACAAGAGCAGCACGACGCATGCGTGTGGTGCTACTGACGCAGGAGCTTTCTTACTTAATTATAACCTCCATCAATCTCAGTTCAAAAAATTCCAATTCAACAAATCAAGGTAAGTTAAATTGCAAGTAATCATCTCTGTCGAAATCTTTATTTAGGTTTACGGAGACTGTTTAATGTATAGCATGTGTCTTCCTCTGCTTGTAAACAAGGCGCAGCGCATCCAGGTTCTACGTCAGAACACTGGCTCCTGCATCAGCAGCAGCACACGTGTGCATCGTGGTACTCTCCTTAATGCACGGCAAAGACTGACACAGCAGAGAATTGTGAAGTCATTATTTTTGTTTTCTTTGCACACAAAAAGTATTCTCGTTGCTTCATAAAATTAAGGCTGAACCACTGATGTCACATAGACTATTTTAACGATGTTCTTACAACCTTTCTGGGCCTCGAACATGGTAGTTGTGTTGCTGTCTATGTAGGGCTTGAAAGCTCTCCGATTTCATAAAATAATAAATATCTTAATTTGTGTTACAAAGATGAATAAAGTTCTCACGGGTTTGGAACGATATTAGGGTGAGTAATTAAGTAATTAATGACAGAATTTTCTTTTTTGGGTGAAACATTCCTTTAAAGACCAGGGGACCTTAACATATTTGTGCCATTTTCTGTGCTTTGAAAAACAAGCTTTTATTCTAATCCCTCACTCTCTCCTCTTGTCTGTTTATAGGCTTCAGTCTTTGCTGACTGAATCTGTGATGAGACGTGCAGCGACAGAAAAAGACAGGTGTGCACAACTGAAGCAAACTCTCATGTCTTCATAACAAGGTGTGTTTTCAGACAGACCCACCCTCAAACTCTATTTCCTGCTGACTTACATCTGATCTGTCCATTACATTGCACAATATTGCACAAATAATCTCATAAAATGATTACAAACCTTAAATTAAATGGTGAAGCAGTATAATAACCATAAATCATGTGTAAACATATGGGTAGAATCACCTTGAATATGTAATCCACAATACAGTGATGAGTCTGCAAGCAGTGTTAGTCATTATATTAGTAAAAGTCGTGGGCGGTGTGGAAAAGTTTCTGTGCTCCTGGATGTTTCCATGAGTGTGCCGTGCGATCTCCGTGTGTAGATGTCTGTGTTTGTGTGTGTGCGCGTGTGTGGTTGTGCGTGTGTGTGTGTGCACATGCGTGGTTGTGTGTGTGTGTGTGTGTATGTGTGTGCGCGCACATCAATATTTGAGAATATTACGGTTTTTAAATGTATGATAAATAAATAGACCCCACAAAGTCAAATTTCTTCAGCTTAATTTTCAATAGCATCACTCAAGAAATTACTATATGCACAGACACGTGTGTGTGTGTGTGTGTGTGTGTGTGTGTGTGTGTGTGTGTGTGTCTGCCTGCATCTGTCTGTCTGTCTGTCTGTCTGTAGAATAGATGATAGAGTTGAGCCCTTAAACCCAGAAGTTTTACATGACATCCCATCAATGCATATTCTGTTTCTAAGCATCATTTAAATGAGACAGCATTATGCCGAGGGGTCCCAGAGGGAGATAAAACCGAGTGTGGGAAGTTCAGCTGATGTCTGAGATAAAGATACCAGCAGAAACACAGAGTGCCTGCTACATACATAATCAGACATCTTTAAGACTCATATCTACCTTCACAGACGATCACAGACAAATGAGCACTCAAAACACCCACGACTGAAAGACCATCAGAAGGACAGAGTGAAAACCAATGGGACATAGGGGAAAGATAAGAGGAAGGAAATGGACTGAATAGAGAAGGAAGAACTAATGTAATTTAATCTTGAAATCTGTGCTGCTCATCATATTTCAGATTGGATCTTCACCCAGCTGAAGCGTAGAGGTGAGTGTTTGGCTCAAATCAGATTTCAGCTGGTAAATTGTTCTTTGTTCAGGCACTGTTCTCAGTCTAACAGCTGCCCAACAAAGTTTTGTTTTGTTGGCTGTTTTGTTTTAATGCTTCATAATAAGAGTTTAATTTGTCTGTGTCCTTTGCTTTAAAGGGGTCATAGAAGACATTTTATATTACATTCTTTCCCAGCAGGTTCACATTCATTATATAAACTTTATTTGGTTTTCATGACCAATTTCCACCCTCACGCTGACCCTTTAAATGTAAATTTTTTTTTTTTTTTTTTTTTGCTGTAAGATGACAGGGCTACATAAACAGGTTTACAAGACAATTTGTGTTATAATGTGTCATTCACATTGCTATAATTGGACTGAAAAGATCACAGTTTTGTTTTTTTAAATAAACCTCCTGGTTCTAAATCTGGGGTCCTTCAGAATGATGTGCAGAGCTGTAGGTGCTACACATAGCCATTAACATAAGGTTTGACAGACCTTCCAACACTTTAATGTTAATTTTAGTTGTTCTGTTGTTTAAGTATAACAGTATTTATCCTGCTTCTCCCTTAAAACTTCATCACGACTGCGTGGGCTAAACTCTTGAACACTCAATATGCATCTTTGACGTAAAAATGGTTATGATAATTTGTTCACGTTCAGTTGTCTGATTCAGAAATTTTAGCACAATGAAGACAGAAGTAGTAGTCTGGCATAAGCGGTCTATACAACTTTTCAACGAAGTTTCAAAAATGCTCTTTTCAGACTGGACAGGTGTTCAAAAGCTCTTATAATTACAGTATGCTTTATAATAAATCAAGTTCTTTTATCTCAAAATATCAAGAAATTAGACTCCTTATGATAAGGAGGACCATCCAACATTTCACAGTCACCTTCTCTTTCTAGCAGTGGAGTTTTGTATGGAAGCCTACTTAAGCCCCATTGTAAATAAATAAATATTAACGATAATAATAATAATAATAATAATAATAATAATAATAATAATAATAATAGTGACGTTGTATCTCACAAGCTTACTTTATTTCTCATTATTACTACTTTATATCTCATAACATAACTTTTTTTTTTTTTTTAAGTTTTCTCTCTCAATTACCTTTTTTATCTTTTACTCCGAGGCGGAAACGGGCTTCTATAGTTTTGCATTCACCCTTCAGACAGTAATCTCTCATGTCAACGAAAACCTAATTGAACTGAAGGATATTTGAGACCAAGAAAACAAATTAGATGGCCTAGCAGGAAAAAAAAAAAAAATAGGATTTAGGACCCCACTGCCTGTAGCACTTTTGGTCTTTCATTTCATGTAACTGCTATACCTTTCTCTTTTTCTTTCTCTCTTCTTTTAATTCTATCACACACACATTGTTCTTCTCTCTGCCCAAGCCCACAGGTACCCACCCAAAGCCTTAAATACACCAGAAAGGTTAAAGTTCATGCATTATGGTGCTTTTGTTCCAGTGTTTCGTGAGAAAGAGTGTCCTGGAAACCAGGCCGGACGCGTCAGATCAGTGTGTATGCCGTCACGCTGACCTCAGGTCAGTGCTAATGAGGGGTCAAGCCTGGCCGAGAAGCCCTGCCTGTGGCTCAGTCTGATTACAAAGAGAGATGAGAAAGGTCATCAAACATGTTTTGGCCAGTAAAGTGTAAGTGTCATTACTATCAGAGATATGCATATGGGAAGAAAGCCATAGTTGTCCATTTAATGAAATATATGGGCCTTCTGGGAACAGTTTAGTATGCTTTAAACTAAGAAAGCATTGTCAGCTTCTTATAGTTGGGTCAATGATGTGACGCTCAATTTTTCTGGATTATTATTATTATTTTTTTAAGTTTTATATAAATTATATTACAAATAAATATATACACAATATATACAAGGCTTCACTGAAAATAAAATATGAAATTCCTGAAAAGAAAGCCATGGATAGTTTGGCATGATATTATTATTTATTTTGGAGAGAAAAAACAAAACAAAAACATTTCTTGTTAATAACCAGCAGAGCAAAATGTAGTTCACACTGTACAGTATATAATGTGAGACTGCACAAAAACTTATTATACTTATGATATATGATAACCTGATATTTATGAGTTAAGAATGTATGATATTTGTTAAAACAACCCTATATACTTAGGAAATATATATTTAATAATGAGGCGATTACACTCACATATATATATATATATATATATATATAATGGTTATATATATATATATATATATATATATATATATATATATATATATATATATATATATATATATATATATATATATATATATATATATATATATATATATATATATATATATATATATATATATATATATATATACATATATATATATATATATATATATATATATATATATATATACATATATATATATATATATATATAATGGTTAGAGAGTTGGACTCCCAATCGAAGGGTTGTGAGTTCGAGTCTCGAGCCGGAAGGAATTGTAGGTAATGTACAGTGACTTAGGTGCCCTTGAGCTAAATAAATGCATAAACTTCGGATTTAAATGCAGAGCACGAATTCTGAGTATCACCATACTTGGCAAAATGTCAAAACAATTACAATTAAACAATCACTTACACATATATATATATATATATATATATATGTATATCGCATTTTTTCTGCTAAATGCATAAATTTAATTTAATTTATTTTTAAATTTAATATATATATATAATGCATAGCATTTTTAACATTACATTCAAACATGAATTTAAAAAAAAAGTGAAATTTTTCCCTTTTCTTTATCATGGACTGTTAAATATATCAGTATATTTTAAAGCTAGCAAAGCTTTAAAACGACATTTTGCGGTTAATTCATGTCTTTACTTCAGTGTCCCATGTGACTAATGTGGGCTAAACAGAACTCCCTTCTAGATGAACTTCTTTTAACATGCTAACTGTAGAGGGCTTTGAAGATTAAAAGTGGTTTATGGTTAGATTGTGCTTTGGTTTTGCTCTGGGTTTGATAAAGCTCTCATTGTCTGCTAACACAGGAGGTAACCATGACTTCTTTTAAGATATGCAGGCAGACGGCTTATCGAAGTCAAAAATACGATTCAAACAAGTACTGGCATTCCTGGTAAAATTACAGTGAAAGGGTGCAAGATAAAGGCGGAAGGGCAAAGCAATTCTGTGAAATCAGATTCAAAGGATGGAATTCTTCAGGATTCTTGTAAGAGGACGAAATGCAAAGCAGCACTTGATGAGATTATGGAGTGGAAAACCATGATTTCCAAATGCCTTGAGTTTTCTGTGGCACCAATCTGAGCATTATAATTCACAAAACTCAATCCTTCAGCCATTCAAGACCAGTCATAATTAGAATTCATTAAATTCAGTATTCAGCTCTGATATGGATTGCCAGCTAAAGAGCTTTTGTCAGTTTCAAAAAGACCAAAGGATTTCCATTTGAACCCAATCGGTTTTTGAATGGTGTTGAGTTTTTTCTTTTGAATGAATGAAAGGCTGGCAAATTCAATCTCAAAAGCATCAAACAATACAAATTAATAAAACGTTAAAAATAAACAAAATACACAAAATAATTATTCAACTGGAGTTCAACTGGAAATCTGTATTTTCTCTCACAGATACACAATTCTATCAATACAACCCAGAGACATGGGCACAAACACTAAATACACCATTGTTACACCATTTCCATAGCAACAGTTCGAATGGTTTTTCTCTTATTCACGGTAATGAAAAGTTGGATTATCCACTCTTCCTCTGCAACTAAATTCATTTCCATTTTCCTCAAATCAATAAAAGAAAGAAAGAAAAAAAACAAGCCATAGTGTGATTTGTTTTGAATTGTACTTGCAGATAAAAAAGGTACAAAGAGGATAAGCAGTTTTGGGTCTCACCATGTGTGTTTCTGGAGCTGTTTTTTTTTTTTTGTATTCATCTTTCTACTTATATTGATGACTTAACAAAATGTTATATGTATTTTGGCAGGATCTAATTGGTAATAGGTAACATTCATTCAATGTATCCCATACAGCCATTAGCACATAAGCTAACTCAGTCATTACCAGTCCAATTAAAGTTTCTTTAGATTTTCCCTCGTATCGAATGCATACAATTAAACAGAAGCGAATACCGACAGCCAATAAAAGAGATTCTGAGGCCACACTATGGGAATAACTAGCACAAGCTGCCAGTGATATCACAGTCGAAGCTAGACATTCCCAAGAGCACTATGTGATAATGGCTTGTTTATGATACTCAAAACCCCATTTACTGAGGCCAGCTGATTTGAACTTGGCTTTTTCAGCATGGTATCATCACAGCGATATATAGAGAGGCAGATCCCAAGGCAGGTTTTTAGCTTTAAGGGAGCTGCAGTGATAACAGCCATAGAAAGCATGGATCTTTTTAAGCATGGATTATTGACAGCAGCTCTATGAACACAGACTACATGACCTACTTCAGATGTGATGTCTAATTCAGCAAGCAAATGAGCCACAGACCACGGAAATAGTATTAAGACAGACAGACAGACAGACAATAAAAATAAAAAATCTGTAATTTGATCTCTAGCGCCAACATAACTCCTTTCCTTTCCAACACATTATATATTGGACTGTTCCTTTTTTTCTGTTCTGTAGGAATACTGCCAGGTTATCAGACATTATCAGCTAATGTACTGCTAATCATTGTTCATTTAATATCAGACAAAGCATTGAATCAAATACACCAACACAAACATAATGATCTCATGGAGGAACTGTGATCCATTCTGCTTGAGTTATATAACAGAAACAAAGAAGCACATGTTATTAGTATTGAGCCTCTCTTTCACTTGCACAATTCAAACACATGCATAATATAAATATACACGTCCAGAATAAACAATAACACAGTATATTTATCACTTATGTATATTGTGTATCATGAAGATACACAAATTCCTACAGAACATGCATCCACTGACACAGGCAAACAAAGCAGTGATTGACATGTTTAAAAACAATGTCTTGAATATGCTTGTGCACCAAATTTCAACCCGAATCAAGCCAAATGTTCCTTTGGAACTGAATTTCGAGGTTAAAGTTGCTGAAAACAATTTTTCTTTTTTGAATACTATTCATATAATGTCATAACATTCAGGTCAAAAATAACCAGAAATCCATCTGTTCCTAACACAAAAACATATGACTTCAAAAGACTTGGAATATAGGGCATGAGTTGTTTAAAATGCTTTAGTCTATTTGGGAGCTTGACAGCTCCAGTCACCATTCTCTATAATTACATGGAAGAGTGCATTGTGAACATTTCTTCACAATATCTTCTTTTGTGTTCCACAGAAGTAAGTAAGTCATACAGGTTGGGTGAGTAAAGGACAATTTTCATTTATGGACAAACTAAACTGTCAATCTGACAGAGATACAGAAAAACAATCATCCGTCCAATAAAAAACACATTCACTCTCACATTGTCCCATTCCAAAAATGTCCTGCACAGGAAATGCATTAAGGAGACAGTGATGTCATGCTGTGGATCGATATGATGGAGGTCTTAATGTAATTCAGCTGGAATGGTACACGCAGCACTGAAGGGCGTATTTGACTGCAGCTGCAGCGTTCCCATTATTAACACACACACACACACACAGACATTACAGACCGTCTCATGTGTGTCCAAAGCTGGTCGGGTCATGTATCTGAGTGCAGTGGCCTGATTGCTCGATGATCTCACCTCCAAGGTCTTCAATAAAAAAAAATAAATAAAAAAAATAGCACAAAGAATGGCCACTGAAGTGTGGGTGTGTGTATTAGCATTTAGGTTTGTCTTTTCATTAAAAAATTGCATGTAATCCAAAGAACTTTGTTCTACCAACATCATAAAAGACACTGTTTAGCGTCTGGCAAGCGCACACTCTCTCACTCATCCTCTCTTGCTCATCATAACGTCAACTACTTTAAATATTTATTAACATGTTTGTCACACTAGCCAACAACCAGTGTACATCTGTTAAAGAGAGATTGTGTCAAAGTAAAAAGGACAGAAAGCAAAGAAGAAAATGAAAATGAGATGTTTTGTTTGCTGATCAGTCAGTTTCTTTGTTGGCTTTGTTTCAACCCAAAGCAAAAACACAGAACATATTAGTGCTACTTATATGGCACAGGACTCAAAATATTTCCAATAGTGATGTTAGCATGCTTCTAAGCTAACAAATGTGCTAATAAGCATTTGAAACAAACTATACTCTCATTAATGAGCAAATCTCCAACTTTAAATTAGATTTAAACTATTTTAATTAATGTTTTTTGTATTCAAATTAAAACTGAATCTGCATTTTGGTCAACTCATCAACTATCTTGGGTGAATATTTTCCCTGAGCTATTCGCAATGCAGAAGGAATATGTGATTTTGCCAACACACTACCATGGCTATTCGTTTGTTTTGTGGATAATTAATATGAATTTGTATGATCTCTTCCTATGATCTACTCACAACCTACTGATGGCTAGGTTTAGGAAGGGGGTTGGGGTGGACTTTCATGCTTATTTTTTATTTTTTTTTAAGTTTCCGTACAAATCATATTGCACAAATTCATAGGAAATAGTCACCTCGTACAGTAGATAAATTTTCTTACAAGATCGGACTGGATATTGCCTTACAAGTTTAATCTTAATCTGTAATCATAAATTAAGTCATATTTATAATGTTTCTGCTTTCTATTTGGAAGAGCTTTCATTTCAGGAGTGTTTTCGATGCGCAACATGCTGTCTTTGTAAGTAGCTCACAAATTTTTGTAGCAAAACAACTGTTTATGGAGTAGGCGTTAAATGAATAGAAAATGCAGCATGTATTCTTGCTTTCGGCATTAAAAGATTGCCGTTTCTCTTTCATAGCTATTGCTTTCCTGATTGCTCCGTTCCAGTTGATGTGCCCTTCATATAATACGCTTTCTCATGCCATTTACATTAGAGGAAATCTGTAGGTGGAAGGGTGGGGGGTAACTGGAAATGACCTTCATGCTGTCAGGCAGCAGCAAGACAGCTGCTGTTTTCCATAGCACAAACACAAGCTGCACTAGTTACAGAAAAAACAAGTCATGTCGCTCCATGAAAGTATGTATTGAGTTCGGAAGTCAAAATCATGTTGTCAGGTGTCTTGAAATCACTGTGGTCGGAGCAAGACGGTGATGCATCTTTTCTACAGAAAGTACAGCAAGAATTGTACTTCTACAAAATGATGACTAAAGAATGTGCATCAGTAGTTTATATCATATAATTTAAAGGCCACATCAACTAACAAACCAGCTTAGTCTTGTTTAAAATGTTTTTTGTTTTGTTTTTTCAGCAGGTTGGATCCTGTCGGCACTATAAACATTTTCAAGAGGGGTGGCTGATGGTCTTTGTCATTGTCCTCAATAGAGATCTCGTGCCCTGCCATTTGAAAGCACCCTTTCTTCAGCCAGTGGCAGGAGAAACCATGGCTGTGTCACATTCTTCCCTGCCCAAAAGCCAGTTCTCAACTCAACAAGCCTTGAGCCAAGAGACATGAAAAGACCCTCTCAAAAGAACAGGGTTACAGTCCAGAGTGCCAGAACCTGCTAGAGGTCTTCACTGACCATCGCAACAGACAAAAACAATGACTGTCTGTGACTCCAAAACACCCTCCCCCTTTCTTTTACCGCCCCCACATTTGCGTAGTCCACGCCCCCCAGCACACACACGCGCACACACACACACACACACACACACACACACACACATATCTGTAGTAACAAAGACTGCCTTTTCTCATGGCCCCCACAGGCCTTCTGTTTGAGTGCATCTTTCAATAGCCTGGTTATACCAGCAGCCAAATAGTACATTCACATACACAAACAGCCGTCTGATAACTCGGCACAGCTGGCACTCAAAAAAAAAAAAAAAAAAAAAAGAGAGAGAGAGAAATACAGAGGAGGCAGAAAGCTAATAGCTAACAGCTAACCATGCTAGTTCTTGTTTCACTTGAGGAAACTAAATTTGAAGATTTTGACAAAAACTTCTCTACGAAGTGTATGGAAAATGTCAAGCACATTTGTAAGAGGAACTAAGACATAATGCAGATACTTTCAGTTCCTTGTTTGTCGTTACAACTCACATTCACGTGAAGAAACACAAACCTTGGCCTCAGCATAACAACAAACTTAGAAACCTGAGATCTAGGGGAGTGAACATGCACATTAACTGACATTTGTTATCTTTCCTTGTCATCCCAAACCCTGTGTTAGCTGACTAGCGTTAATTCAAAGTTTGTTTTGGCTGATATTATCATCTCTGTTTGCATCTAGGCCAAGACCTGTAACACAGAGTTGAAAAAAAGCCTGAGGGCTTCAACCACAACCCTGTTCCAAACACACCCACTCGTATGGCTTTCTACAGCGCTACAGAATAAACAACATACTAATAACATCTCCATAAGAGGCAGAAAACTGTGAAAAACACAATTTTTCAATTATCGAGCCCACACAGGCCTCGTCTTGAAGCAGAAAATGCAGTTATTTGTTTGGTGCATTAGTCACATATGGCCCATATTGAGCACATCAAAAGGTTCATCCCTTTTGATGTGCTTAAACCAACCAATTTGTTAGTCTCATCTGGTTCTAGATGGTATAAGCTGGTCTAAATATCTTAAAAGTGCCCCAAAACTCTCTAAAAACCAGTAGGCTGGTTTAGATATTCATTTCAACAACAGTTTTTCTGGGCAATAGTTTTTTTTTTATTTCTCATGCACAGGTACATGCATGCCCATACGTTAAGTAGCGCTATAAGGATATACAAAGGACAAACACCACTATGTGAGGACTGCATATCTGTTGTGAGTGTGACGCATTTTCCATATTTTATTTTGACATACAAAAAGCTGCTTAAAACATCATCAGATAATTGATAGCCGAGCGGCCTACGTTTCTTGTGCTGCCTGAACAGTATTGGGTGTGGCGGCCCTGTCTGTGCTTGTATATCACAACCCGAGGGATGAACAGGGATGATAAATGCGTAGGCGTAGCTCAAACAGTTCTGCACAATATAAGCACTGAGGAAGAAAAAAAAAAAAAACACAGGAAGATATGCATTTTTTCTATGGGTATTTTCAGGGTGTTACAGCTGCTGAATGAAGGACTTTTATTTGTTGCCATCCCTTACCAAAAAGTAGTATACTTCAAGTTTATTTTATTAAGTATACTAAAGTAAAGTTCAAGTATATTTTTAAGATACTTTATGTAGCATGCAAATATCAGTGTTCTAGTAGTATACTTGTAAGTGTACTGTTTCAATACTACTTAAATTGGCCCACTTTCTAGTATATAAAAGTATACTTTTAAGTATACTTTAAGTATAACAGTAGCAAACTTTGAGTATACAACTAGTTTTCCTCTGTGTTTGTAGTTTGTACTGCAATTATACTAAAAGTGAACTATACTAAAAGTTTACTAATTAAATACTTTGTACACTTTGAAGTTTAGTTTCAGTAAACTACTAGTTTAGTAGTTTTATACTGCAAGTATACTCATAAGTTTTCTTTTGATGAACTTTACATCATACTTTTAAGTATAATACTAATCCCTATTTAGGTTTTAATTTGTATATATTTTGTGTTATATGAATATCGAACATATAAAACATCCAAAGAAAGAACAGGGTATCTGCTTGTTAACAAAAACATTTTATTCTGCTTCTTTTTTTTTTTAAAACACTTTAATGTGGGTAAGTTTCAGATTTTGAACAAAAGCTGAAAAAAGACTATGATTAGATTCGAATGATAATCAAAATGTAGGGAGTCGATCACACTGTAATTATTACCCTCTTCATCAGTCAACATTTATTCCATAACAGTACAGTTTTGATGCGGTTTCATGTCAGATGATCGTGTTAGATTACATGTGTTAGTATCTGTTGTTTCTTTTTCTTCTTTACTTGTGTTTTTTGGGAAATTCTGTACAGAAGATATGTACTAGCACCCTCTATGGTATAACAATGAAAACACAGATTCTAGGAGCACAAGTATAGTTCAAATATATTTAGACTTTTAAGTATGTCAAGTATACTTCAATGTCATTTTAAGTATATTTCTGAGAAGTACATAAAGCCCATTTCTGAAGAAGTACATAAAAAGTAAACTAAAAGCATACTTTCCTATTTTTAGTTTAAAAGAAGTATACTAATAGCAAACTTGAATAAACTTCTTTTTCGTAAGGGATAACAGGCCTGACGGCTCTTCGCTTTGTGGAAAATGTAAAGTTTCAGAGCCATTTAAAACACACCTGAGATGAAAAAATCCGAAACTTAATGTGGGAGTCATTTCAGATTTTTCACACACACATGAAGATGAAAATATCCGCCCCTGAATGTGGGAGTCATTTCAGATGTGTGACAGACAGCTGGAACGAGCAGCTGTTCTTCCATGAGCTCTGCTAACCTACTTGTGTGGTTGTGCACCTATACTAGCTCCGTTTTATCGTGAAGCTACAGTTTTGTTTTGTTGTTAAGGCTGCCTACACTGTTAAGTGTCAACTTGCAATTTGTTACCTTAAAGAGCTACTGCTACTTTGATTTAACCATTTAGAATTAGTTCTGTTGTCATAAATTAATGTATTTAGTTTGATTGTGTGATATTAAATATTTTTTTTAATAAAACCAGTTAATTAGATGCTTTTTTAGGTTACTTTTGTTTGTTTTGTTTTTTGTTTTTTTTGTTTTTTTAAGTATAGAGATCTCATGCCGCAAATCCATCAGATAAAATTTTAAATTGCGACAATTCTTATTGAAACTACTATATTTAGCTGGCAACATTTTGCAGAGAAACCGTAAATGTGACTACACCTTAAGACAGCATCCTAACTAAAATTTCATCAAAAGTGACACTCTGGAATACTCTACATAGGCAGCAACTCTGCACGGTACTCAAATAGCGCACAGAAAACACTATTTAGTAGAGAGTTTGCCATTAGCATGTTGCTAAGCTAACAGTGTGATACTCTAACAAGCATTTAAAATAGATTAACAATTTTTTTTAATCTATATACACATTTGAATGGGCAATTTTAATCTAATACATTTTTGGGGCATTACACAGAACTGCACTGCACTTCTTTTTCAGACAGTTGGTTGCAAAGGATACATGTGATGTTGGCCTTAAACTTCTAAGGGGCCTTTCACACAGAACTGCACTGGTTTTCCATTGTTTTTCTACATGAACATAAGCTAGACGGGCGCTTTGGCCATTATGCTGTTTTGCAGTGTTTTGTGCATGACATCCCTTACGAAAAAGAAGTTTATTCAAGTGTGCTATTAGTATACTTCTTTTAAACTAAAAAATAGGAAAGTATGCTTTTAGTTTACTTTTTCTGTACTTCTCAGAAATGGGCTTTATGTACTTCTCAGAAATATACTGGCATTTAAGTATACTTGACTTATACTTACAAAAAGTCTAAATATACTTGAACTATACTTAAGTATACTTAATAAAATAAACTTGAAGTATACTACTTTTTGGTAAGGGATGACGTGCTGCTAAGTAAAGTTAAAAAAAAAAAAAAAAAATCAATGTCTCAAGACCATCAATTTCTCATTTACTATCGGTGTCTTACATTTTTTCAATGCAAAGTCTGTGTAAATGGGTAAATGTGTAAATTATTAGAAAGCTTTACATCACCACTCCAAGCAAACACAGCAGTAGTGTATGTTTCTCACATATACGGTCTATATGCAAACATGCAAACATGCATGTGGATTCAAAGCTCTCTCCTTTCCTTCTGCCCTCTCTTAGTTCTTGTACCACAGCTGTTTTTTGAACGCATCTCCCTGACTTTAAAGAAGTTTGAGGTCAGTGGTCCAACTGAACAGAGGCTATCATTGAGCCCTGGGCTCACAGAGCCCTGTAAGATGACATTTGACCTTCTGCAATGCTAATAATGCAGAGACTCAATCCCACAATGCTTTGGTTATCTGGTAATTACCATTTCACAGTACTTAAGAGAAATGCTTTGTCCAAGCAGGGCAATTAAAGTGTGTAATTTATGTGGAAAAACCCTCAGCAAGAATCCAGTAAAAAGTTCCTTATAAATACTTCTGGCTGGTACATTCGTAAACGTTCATCTCTGCAGCACACACAATGTGCAATGAGGCAACCATGCACACTTGTAATAAATTGTTGTTCATTGGGTGTGAGTAGTTTGTGGTTAAAACCAGCGAAGTATTGCACTTTTATAATTGCACAGCTATTTTTTTGACAGTTATAAGTATGATAACAAGAACTGGCCATCTCCCAAACTTTCAGCAGTTTAGTGGTTATTACTGTTAGACAGAACTGAACGTTTCCAAACTGCTGGATCCTACTCAAACTCAACACCCTTCTGTTGTGTATCAGCACTCAGACATTCCGTGAACACACCTGACATGACTGCTCCAAAACACAGTGAAAATAAATGCAAGTGAATCAGCACTAAGGCAAAAAAAAAAAAAGCATAAACATCATCACATGCAAGCAAGCAGATCTGCTGGAACGCCGACATGCCCACTCAGCCCCAGACACTTCCAGGAAAACAGCACTTCCGGGCTTTGTTGCTACATCACTTAGATGGTCTATAGCCTCTCCCTGAACTGGCCCCAAAACAATTGTCACAATACAGACATGCACACACACATACTGGTCTACAAGCTATATTGATTTTATACAACGTAATGGGTGCAGCAGGTATTCTGTAGTAATAATAAAACTAAAAGGTACAAAAGAATTTAAATATTAAAAACACTCAAGTTATTTGTACAAAAGTAAAATATATACTTCATACAAACTTCTTTCATAACATTTAGACTGTCTGAGTTGCCATTTCACTGCAGGGCTCAATACGATAAGGTCAGAGATAAAAGATTAATGCAGGAGCCAATAATCATCAGCCTTATCATAAAGAAGTGGCTTAGAGACAGGACAGCATGATCCATTTGTCATTCAGGTCATGCAATGTCACTGTGTGCCTGCCGATCAGTTATTTGGGCCTTTGTGGGAAATTTAGCACATTTTCTTCCCTTTTTTAATTTTATTTTTTAATATTAAGTGTTTTATTTATATATATATATATATATATAATATATAATACATATTTTATATTTATATTTATATATATATATATATATATATATATATATATATATATATATATATATTATATATATATATATATATAAAAAATAACACACACACAAACAAAATATTAAGGCTGTATGTTTATAAATACACATACATATGTGACAGTGGCCTAATTTTTTTAATGACATTTAATGTTAATGGCATAATGGCACACCTATCTGTTGCATACACCATACATATAACAAAACCCATCTGTAAAGTCAACTGCAGTCCAGTAAACAGCTCTTACACAATAGATTTAATGCTTCAGTCACCATAGTGATGTACTATCCGCAGAAGTTGTTAATGGCTGCAGTAAGGGTGGAGATGGGTGGGTACAGTTAATAACCGGGGAATGGTTTACATCACTTACAAAAGCCTATACAAACATCCCAAACTGATATAAAAGGTGGTCTTTTTTTATTCTTCCTTTCTTTGTCTATCTTCCTGCACCTGCTGTGCCTAATATAATGCTGCTATGACAAGGGACACGAAAGTCACAATCAGCATCAGATGCCCGTGTTTGTTATTATTCACTGGCCCTACAAAAGCCTCCAGCAATGATTGATTGGATAATGAAATCAAAATAAAAACAGCTATTCTCAGTTGTCTTGTTTTCGAGGTCAACAAAAATTAAACAAGGTTGCTCAAGTTCCTAGCGGGAGTTTGTATTTCTCTCCACACAGCCAACTGGATGAAACATTAAAAGGACGAACAAATCCAAATTGGAACCAACAGCTGAAACTTTACCATTTTGTTAAGATCATCAAATCATCAATACGGTCCACACTACTCCTACTCATCCCTCAAATCATGAGCCTGTCTTCAATTACAATCAATAATGCGCAACTTGAAGCAATGTTATAAAGGCACATGCTAATATACAATTTTGTACATTTGATGCAAAAAAATAAA
Organism: Cyprinus carpio; assembly: GCF_018340385.1. Taxonomy (NCBI): domain Eukaryota; kingdom Metazoa; phylum Chordata; class Actinopteri; order Cypriniformes; family Cyprinidae; genus Cyprinus; species Cyprinus carpio. The sequence continues at coordinate 10,896,768 of NC_056575.1, forward strand.
AATTGATGCAATTAAAAAAAAACACAACAAAACTCAAAATAAAAATGCTCTGTCACACATAACTGTTAATTTATGATGATTTATTGATGATTCCTTGGTCCCATAAATCTTAAATATGCAGGTTATATTCTAGCTTGCGTACATGCTCATATGGTTTTGGTCCAGTTTAATCTAGCCTAGACTGGCAACCTTTATACATACCTTGCATTCTGAGCTGAAACGTGATTCATCATGAAGCAAAACGAGAAACTTAAATATCTAAAACAACATGCAGTGCAGCAGCCATATCAGTATGACATGAAACAGAATGTGCAGTTGTTTTTGTGCAGGTGGTTTCGACAGCGCCAAACTATTCCTGTAAATTTTTATGTGATGCAGCCTGGTTTGTGCCAGACCCCTAAGAAAGAGATGAGCTCAGAGGCTTTGTGTGCATGAGCGTTTGTTGATTAACATCGGTTCTGGATAATTTACACATGATAAACAACTCTAATGTGAACCAGTCCGGCCCGTTGCTGTGGTTATGAAACTCTCACGCATGCATCTCCATACACACCCCCACGGCTACATAAATCCCAAAAGGACACAGGCAGTGCCTCGTCTCTTGCATTACATAACACACTCAGGGACACAGACTCATTTAAGATCAAGAAAAAGCAGATTTCACATCACATAAGGCTGTTAGTCTGAGATGAACCGTTTAAAATTGCCAGTGAATATGGAGTTTATTCCACACTGAATGTATTGGAGGGAAGAATGGAGAACATGGATATGCAGAGAAATATGATGTGATATGCAGAGAAAGCTGAAAGAACTTGTTTACCTCACACTTTCTCCACACAGCATAGCACTGTTATGCACAGCGGGCAAAGAATCGTTTTACAGCCCGATTCTTTCCCAAAGGGGCCTTTACGGAGGCATACATTCCCAAAAGCTATAATTATCCTACTACTGCAGCAAATGATGAAAGAGAACAAGGAGAGGAAGACAGAGCAATACGTCAACAAAGAATAAGAAATGGAGGCCTATGACAAAGCATCCAGGAAAAACTACCACAGTGTTAGCATGTTATCCAGAACGGGATTCATTTGTGTTGTTTTATGTAAACACAAGAAAGATGGCAGCCATCAACATGAACATAAATCAGATTTAAACCATAACGCAGTATTTACAAATTACAACACAATCTCACTAAATCAAGAGAGAAACATTATAATGGCAGAGATTGACAGAGTCTGTAGATGGTTAAAAAAAAGGAGTAATGCTCTGTGTTTAAAGCACATGAGTATGTAAACGGGAGTGTTGTCATGTTCGGAATGGAATGCTTATTTACTACTCACTGCATACCATGCAGTATATAATGGATACGGTCTACTATTGTTGTATATACATCATTACTTGAGATATCTAGTATTGAGTAAAGTGTGATCTGCTGTATACTACATATTTAAGCAAATGTGGTCATCTGGGTATACATAAAATTTTCATACTGTGCACACAATACATACTATATACTGTAGGAGTAGTAAGAATAGCATGCTATTCTGAACATAGCAAAAGAACAAGTCAAGCGCATAGTATTAGTTGGGTTTCCATTCACATATTTTTACGTAAATTGTGATACTACATAAATGGTGGATGGATAGAGATAAAAATAGACATGCACATACAATGTAATTAGATGCAAATCATGGTATTCCACGCATACATAAAATTTGCATGCTAGGCACACAATACATATTATATACTGCAGGTGTTTTAAGCATAGTATGCTAATCTGAATATAGCACATAGGACAGCATAAGTCAGGTTTCCATTCACATGTTTGTATGCAAATATGGATTTTGCATAAAAATGCTGGACAGATGGATTAAAGTTCCAAAATGTGCATAAACTATTTATTCAGTAAGATTACATACATGTGAAATACAACAGAACCACATTAAAACAAAAAAAAAAATCCTAGATGTGATTTATTGTGCATGTATGTATTTATAGCATTTAATATATAGAGAGAGCGTCTGACATGCAGACGCTTCCAGAAATATGGCAAGATTAGTTCACCACAACATGAAGTGTTTTGTTTGCACACTTAATACTCTAAAAAGCTATTTATTTTAAAAAGGAGACATACTGGCTTCTCCAGTGACTACAGCTTCCTTTTCCATTTTGTATCAGTTTCCCTGAAAGTGAAGATCTTGTTGAAATGTTGGTTTATTTCTGGATTATTTTGGCAATGTTCATAAATTAATTTTATTATTAATATAAACATAGCATACTATTATATACACTTCATATCTTGGTAAATGTTGTAGCTCATCCATGACCATACTGCATACAGAAAACTTGCATACTTTTTGCATTATAAATGCTATATAGTTAGAATAGTAAGCTATTCCAAACATAGCACACAACTAAACTAACTGCAGGGCCACTGGGCATGTTTATGTCGAGTGGGGGAGTTAGGAGGATGTTTAGGAAAAAAAATAAAAAAAATACTAATTATATGCAAGTGTAACCAGGTGATGGTTGAGGGGGTTTAAATACGTATGTTCGCGAAGTATATATATCTGCGGAGAATGTAATGAGAGGTTCCTTTAAGAAATGTCAGGTGACGTCATCGCGCGTCTGTACAAACGTGTGAGCATGCGCGCGATGAGGAAGTCACAGAGTTATGCTGCACGTGCAATTGCTGTTCCGTGTGTAATTTAATAGCATCCAGAAGTTGGATGTTTAACGCAGGATTGCGTGGATGTGTGTGAGTGTGGCTGAGCTACCGCACCGCATATATAGACGAGGCCTGTTCACATGGAAGAAGTGTTATATTACTGTGTAATATCAGAAACACAAAAAGTGAGTAAGTATACACACTGTCATTTCAGGTGTATTTAGTGAGTGTTATTGTAGTCTAAATGTCTGTGCAGTTTTAAAGATGTTTGTTTTCTCTTATAGAGTGCCACTACCGTATTATTGTTGCTGGTGTTGTTATTTGACATTGTTCTTTATTATTGCACACAAGAAGAGACGACAAGTTGTACTTTATATTATCTTTATTTTGGGGTGAACATTTGCTGTGTAATCCAAAGATATTTTTGACATTGTATTTTTGGTTTGTTCTGGGTTTTCTGCCCCAATTACCTAAACGAAAAGAAATAGAAACTCCTAACCAATTATAAGGAATAAAAATACGAACCTCACTCATATTTGTTGGTCCTGAGTATCATTTTCCTGTGGCCACACAAGCACAAGTCACACAGCCGTTCTTTTGTGCGAAACCTCTGAATTCTGTCACAGGCATTAGAAAACATTCACTCTGTTGGGTGTTTGAGCCTCTTTTTCATTCTGCATGAGCCTCTGCAATACATTTCTGCAGATCCCTGTAAACTAGCAATACAGTTGTTTTCAATTTACTAGTTGTTATGAGAAGATGGTTATCAGAGATATTAAAACAACAGCGCAGGACTGGCACAATCGGACGCAAATCATATTGCAACCCAATTGCCGCTTACAGAGTTTGTTTCCTGGGTGGAAAATAGGATATTTATCCCATCCCATCATGCACTGCAGATTGCAACAATGCAAGACACCCTGTAAATGTGCTGGACTGGATCTCTAAAAGGGGATTTCCTTCTACGTTATGCTGGGAATTTATGCTGAACTTTTTTGCACACAGCCTTTTCCTGCTAAGGATTTTTTTTTTTTTTTTTTTTTTTTTTTTTTATAATGTCAGTGCTTAAAGTAATGAGAAAAGAGAAGTAAATACAAAACAGTACAATGATAAAAGCCAACATGAACTTATTTTAAATGCTGACAATAGGAGATCCAAATAATCTTAATTCATCCACAGTGAGCATTTATACAGCAATATAACATCTCTAAATATTAAAACAATACTCGTCATACAACAAGTCTGTCACCAGTCCAACCCCCAACACAAACTTATCAATTGACAAGTGCTTTTCATGGAAAATAATTCTAAAATATCCCTTATTACACAGAAGCAAGCCACAAAAAGTCGTTATGATAGGAAACATGTGTAAAACATTGCCACAGATTTGGCAAGACACAGTGGGCACAATGTTTAGGACTTTAATGCAAAACTATGACACCACTCAGATCAGGGTGCAAATACGCAAATGTTCATTTTGCCGTTTGGCAGACACAGTCGGGTTTCAGTTTTTGTAACTCAAATACCATGCATGCATTAGCCTAATAACAAACCAATATAACCATATTAGTTTTTCAGGCAAAAACAAGCGAAACAAATACCATGGTAATTCACAGTCAGACAGCGGACAGAGGGGGTCCGCTGCATGTAAGCTGCTTTATTAGGCTATTGCTCTGACTGGAAAGACGTGATCGCTTGTGAATGTTCATTAATTTAAAAATAATAATAATAATAATAATTAATTTAATTGCTAATAATTTCAGGAGTAATTAAAAAGTCTATTGAATTACATTGTCAATATAAATGCCTGAAACAGTGGCAGGAGTGTCTGGCCAAGTCAAGCATTACAACAATGACCCATTTTCATACAACTGTTGTACAAGATGACTAAATACATTTAAAATCTCTGCTAAAGACACGGTCACCAGCCCTTTTGTTCTCAAGCTACACCTAGTTTCTTTCAGGAAGGACATTGTGGCAGATGACAAATCACCAGCATTAAGTTTAAAGGCAGGAGACGGGAAGAAATGACTGTTTAGTCTCAAACTTTTAACAGCTTGTGTGAATACACCATTTAGCTGCTGTCTTCCACAGATAAATGGCTTCCAGGTATTATTTTGAGGTGATTTGCAAAAACAGAACATCATGGTCATTATGGTCAACTTGTTTCTCTCTCTCTCTTTGTGCCACCAAACCACTGTTAGTAGTTTCATTGTTCTCTTTTAGTTATGCCAGTAATCTCAGGGATATAACGCAGGATATGGTGTCTTCCCAAACCAACACTTTCTCTGAATATGACTCATGATCTCAATATTATTATGAACTCAAAAGTAGAAAAGCCTCAGGCAAAAAAATTAAAAAAAGAATGTTAAGAACAGTTTGTTCAAAGGACACAATAAACAGTACAGTCTGCTTTTCCAAAGTCCACCATGTTCAAAGAGCAAATCATGGCATGCAAGAAGAAAAAAAAAAAAAAAAAAATCTCCAGATCATGGCATGCAAGAAGACAGCTGACCATCCCGGCCATCCATAGGACATGATCTAATAAAGGAGGAGCAGCAGCAGTGGTTTTACAAACTACATTAAATAAAAAGAGGGCATTATATGAACAAGTCTAGGAAAGTCAACTGCAGACAGACTTGCCCTACACACCAGCAGGTGGTTACATACCAAACCCCCATAGAACAGCTCAATTGGGATGACAAAAAAAAGTCCACGAATAAACATACCTAAAAAATCTAAAAAAGATCGATAAAAAAAAAAAATCAAAGGAATGAAATACGTTTGCAAAAGACCAATATACAGGTGTCATGACCTTAAAGATCAACATATTTCTATAGTAAAGAGACGTCAGTTTGACACAAGTAATGATAGCATGATGATTAGTCATCTTAAAGTGACAGTCATCATTTACTCACTCTACGCCTGTTCCAAACCTGGCTGAGTTTCTTTCTTCTGTAGTATAAACACACAGACAAAGAGATTTTGAAGTATTTTGGTAACCAAACATTTGACTGCCGTTTCATTTTATTCCATACTACTGAAGTTGATGCCCACCTTTAACATTCTTCAAAACATAATCTTTTGTGTTCAGCGGTAGAAAGAAACTCACAACTTTAGGGTGAGTAAATGACAGAATTTTCGTTTGAACTGTTCCTTTAAAAGTTATTAGGAAATTGCATTATTTCCTGGCATTCACTTCCATAAGAAAGATATTCACAGAAAGCTAAATGAACAAACACACTCGGCTGTTAGAGAGGAGCAGTGGAAAATAAACATTTGTGCATTGTGACATTCATAGCCACTGGCAGGATTTCTTAAGTGATCAGAGTAGAAGACCTCGCGGGAAACGTGGGAAATCCTACTGAACGAAGAATGTATCCGTTTTTCCATCACGCTGAGTAGACTGAAGTGATCAATAAGTAGGACAACAGCGTCCTCTTGTGTTCATCTCAAAACACTTTGGATCAACATGTTCAAAAAGACAATGCAATTTCCTCTCGATTAAATGGAAATTAACAGGATTTTTAAATCTTTTTACATGTCAAGGTGACACAAATACATTTACTCTTTAATTTGCAAGGGACCTTTCTCTTAAAACATAAGGGGGTTATTTAACTTGTATGTTGCAGACAATACATTTTAAACAAAGTCTTGC